>NC_084828.1:166392661-166695692 GCF_033115175.1 Lepus europaeus | reverse complement strand
CTGCTGTGGCCAGGGAGTGCAGTAGAGGATGGTCCAAGTGCTTGGGCCCTGCACCCGCATGGGAGACCAGGAGAAGCACCTGGCTCCAGCCTTCGGATCAGTGTGGTGCGCCGGCTGCAGCACGCCGGCCGCAGCAGCCATTGGGGGGTGAACCAACGGAAAAGGAAGACCTTTCTCTCTGTCTCTCGCTCTCACTGTCCACTCTGTCAGTCAAAAAAAAAAAGTGTAAAATCATGTACATTGTCATCATTCCTCATAGGTCTTAAATTTTTATTTTATTAATCAGACAGCAATTTTTTCTGTAATTTCTGCTTAGAACTTATGTAAACCAGAACCCAATTAAAACTAATTGGGACTAATTAACTTTGGTTTTCCGAAAGATTCCTGAGGAGAAACATGTCTTTGAAGGGAAATGTGAGGTCTTTGGGCCTTCCAGGTGATTTTTTTTGTGTGAACAGTTGGGAATGAGGGCTGTCTTTTCTCATTGTCAATGTGAGTGATGCCAATGCCACTGTACTATTTCTTGAAATACGTGTGGCACATCTTTCGTGAAGGAGGTTGCATCAGGAAATATCCTGCTTAAATTTCTGTATGTTAGAACTCCTACTTGTTTGAGCATTTCAATAAATTAGGGAAGAAGGATTTGAATACATAAAAGGAAATTGGGATTCTACTTTCCTGTGACTACTACAATTTTGGCTGGCAACAAACCCTCTGCCAGAGTTGATGACTGCGTGGGCACCGTAGTTTGCTTTGGGCACAGTTTCATGATAACTGTTCCCAATCGCTCAGTGGCAAGTGGCAGGTCTAGCCATTAGGATTGCATGGAAAAATGATAATTCTAGAAGCTCGGTGTTGGAGGCAGAATCGCTAATATCTGGATATTACTTCTCATTGTATATGACAGGGTAGGGAGGACACGGGAAATCCATGAACTACCCTCCACTCTTAGTTTTTCTATCATTCCCACCTTTTTGTAATTAAATGAAAATAGTCCAGTCTAAAATCATCCTATCTGAAAGAGCTACCTTCCATAAGTCTCACAGAACATTCTAATATGTTGTGTAGGCAAAGCCTGGTCCTGTCTCTTCGGTCTCTATGTTTTCTTAGGCTGTCAACATTGAAAGTCACTGAATGTGGAGTTGACTCTTGAGATCTGGTTATACAAGCAACAACGCGCCATATGAAGAAAGAAGGAATCATCTTGTCCATTAGGAGCAGTGGATGTACAATTAGTGGTTTGTTGAATCTTTGGTTGATTTTAAGTTCTCTTCCTCACACTAACTCCAGTACAGATATTTGCATATTTTCCTCTTCTTGTGCTGACTTTTCATTATTCTACTCTTAGAAGAATCATAGTAGACTAAGAGTTATTCATAGAAAGTACTTCACTGCTTCACTCTCCAAATGGCCGCAACAGTCAGAGCTGAGACAATCCGAAGCTAGGAGCCAGGAGCCTCCTCCAGGTCGCCCATGCAGGTGCAGGGGCCCAAGGACTTGGGCCATCCTCCACTCCCTTTCCAGGACAAAGCAGAGAGCCAGATTGGAAGTGGATCAGCTGGACTTGAACTGGCACCCCCATGGGATGCTGGCACTGTAGGTGGCAGCTTCATCCATCTACACCACAGTACCCACTGTGAGAGACTTTTTTAAAGGGAAAATGATTACAGGGAAAAGTAGAAAAAAAGTCAAAAATGTGGGAAAGAGTTGGGAAGCAGCCTGAGGTTAAAGAATGACTTGGTCAAAGTTTAAGGGAAAAGAGAAGTCAAGAGTGAGTTGGAGGTACTGAAAATACCATCTATTCCCATTTTGCTGGAGCTTAATTTTTCTCTTGTTTCTTAATTGGAGAATGTTGCTGTTTTTCCTTGGTCGACATTGACATTGAGATAGTCCTGGTGCTCTGCCCAGAGACCTACAACAGCTGGAGACGCCCTCTGGAGTGGTTTCTCTAGTTCTCTCTGGTCAGGGCAGAGGTGGGATGCAGAAGACTGCACAGCTGATACTGGACAGATAAGGTCTCCTTTACTGATCACCCTTCAGTGCCATCCTCGATAGAGAATCTCAGCAAACAAAGAGAAACCATTTGAAAGGCAAAAGACAAACCACCTTGAGAGGATGGCATAAGACAGCTGACGCCTGCTCCCATAACTCCAATCAAGCACTGCTGTCCCTTAAAAAGCAAACCATCTCCTTGGGATCTGCCATTTGGAGGGCGCTCATCAGTGTAGTCATTTTATCATGTGCTATTTTATTTTAATAGTCAACCTAAATTGACTATTAAAACACAGTTGCACATTAAGATTATTGCTGCACTGCCTGGGGGAAACCAAAAAGAAGGACTAGGAGCAGGAACAAGAAAAACAGCTCCTGGGGGTTGGCAGGAAGTGTCAACCCAGCAACAGGAGCTGTGACTGCGCCAAAGTGAAATACCCCTGCTTACTTGAAAAAGTGGCATGCAAAGACAGTGGTCTTCAGAAGCAAACACATCCAGCAACAGATGGTTCTGGTCCCATCAGAAAAAAAATATATATATATATATTCACAGTTGGAATGGAAATACCGTAAGCTATTTGGAGGGGAGGAGAGAAGGGGAGAAAGATAACAACAGAGGCGGAATGCTGCCCTGTTCACTCTCTCACAGGGTGTCATATCCAGAAAGATCTTCAGGGGCTCCTCTGGGCTTTTCCCTGCTTCATTTCACTTTAGGGATCCAGACACTGATCGGTGGTTGAGCACAAATCACTGATCTGCATGGAAAAGCCAGCCCCTCTCTGCAGCTCCAAATTCTGACACCTGGAGGTACTAGCCCTTGGCCTGCCTCCTCCCGTGGCCTCCCAGACTTGCCCTGCTGGGGACTATTGGGCAGGGCTGCCACCTTTTTCTCATCCCAGTGACACAAGCAGAGTGCCAAGAAGGGTAATTCTGCCTTAGGAAGCATCATTTTCCAATTGCAGAGGAATCCTAGCTTTGATTTTTGTCTAAAGCAAGATTACAACATCATCAAGGAAAAAAAAAAACTCTATGAAGTCTGAAATAACACTGATTCCTGACACCAAGCCTGTTAATAACTAGTTATTCCACATTTCAACAGTCCATGCACTTTCACATGCCAATTCCATTTCCAGGAATTTATTCCTCAAATATTCTTCCAACATGTACAAAATGTCATGTAGACAATGTTAAATGATGGATTTTAGAAACAGCAAGAGTTTGTAAATAGCACAGATTTCAGTAATATGGGGTTAATTTGATCAATTTTGTATACCCATATGCTAAAACATTATATAGTCAGTAAAATTAATAACGTCATCCTCCATATGAGATATATTGTAACACATAAAATTAAAGTGCCATACAATGGGTACATTATAGTCTCTTGCATGTATGTTCATTTAATTATCTTTTAGATTCAAATGATTCAATGGGAGAATGGGCAATGACATAGAAATAATGATTAAAAGAAAATAAGAGGATATGCTAATTGCCCTTAGGAATTGCATCCTAAGTTCTCTGCATCCCAGAGAATGAAAAAACAATTGGATAGAGTGGGGAAATTTTTTTCAGCAAGAGCAACAATTAAAAATCATGGGAAAATAAGCAAATGTCAATTAGAAGTAGAATTGTTGAATAAATTATGCTCCATCTACAACATAGAATATGGTGCAATCATTAAAAAGATTCAGATAGACCATAACTACAATGGCACTAAGGGTTGATGAAAGCAAGCATTGTTGAGTTAGAAAAACACAATGTAGACAATGAATAGAATATGGTTCCATTTTGTTTATGAAAACAACTCTGGTAAAATTTTATCTTTGTATGAGATACATGTGCTAGTGTTTTTTTGTGGGAATAAGAATTTCCATCAAGATGGCATGTACCAATGCCATCGCACTAGTCCAAGTGATCAATTTCAGCTCACAATTGATAGCTCTGATAGGTCTAAGAGTCAAAGAGATCACACAAACAAGACAAGTATCTGCTAATACTAACTGATAGAATCAAAAAGGGAGAGAAAGATCCAACATGGGAAGTGGGATACACAGCAGACTCATAGGATGGCAGATGTCCTAAACAACACTCCGGCCTCAGAATCAGCCCTCAAGGCATTCAGATCTGGCTGAAGAGCCCATGAGAGTATAGCAGGCATGGAAAGCCAAGATATCATGGGAAAAAAAAAAAAGACCTAAATGAATGATCTCTGTGAGTGAGATCCCAGTGGAAAGAACGGGGCCATCAAAGAAGGAGATACCCTTCTCCGAAGGGAGGAGAGAACCTCCACTTTGACTATGACCCTATCGGAATAAGACCAAAGTCAGCGAACTCTAAAGGCTTCCATAGCCCTGGCAACTCATGACTAGAGCCTAGGGAGATTACTGACGCCATGAACAGGAGTGTCAAATTGTTAAGTCAGCAACAGGAGTCACTGTGTACTTACACCCCATGCGGGATCTGCCCCTAATGTGTCGTCTAAAGCCAAGTGATGCTATGACTGGTACTGAAACAGTATTTTTATACTTTGCGTTTCTGTGTGGGCGCAGACTGATGAGGTCTTTGCTAATTATATACTGAAGTGATCTTCTGTATATAAAGAGAATTGGAAATGAAAAAAAAAAAAACAACCTGGTGTTAAAATGGAAATGGCATAGAAAATTAATTATTTTGAAAAAAAAAATTATGTAGGATCTCTGTCTTTAATGTGCTGTACATTGCTATTTAATGCTATAATTAGTAATCCAATGGTAGTTTTTTCACTCGATGTTGCTATATGGGCAAAATGTTGAAACCTTTACCTAATATATACTAAATTGATCTTCTGTATACAAAGAGAATTGAAAATGAATCTTTACATGAATGGAAGGGGAAAGGGAGCGGGAGGGGGGAGGGTTGCGGGCGGGAGGGAAGTTATGGGAGGGGGGAAGCCATTGTAACCCACAAGCTATACTTTGGAAATTTATATTCATTAAATAAAAGTTTAATAAAAAAAATACATTTAAATAAATATATTTATAATAAATAAAAATAAATATATTTACAAGGAGAAAATGGTATTCTAATGCAGTATTAGAGAAAATATAGATTGTATCACCATTATGGAGTTTCCTTACAAAATTAAAAAATAGAACTACCATAGAACCCAGCAATCTCTCTTCTAGGTATAAACCCGAATGAGATCACATCACCTTATAAACACACGTGCATTCTTATGTTCACTGAAGTGTTCTTCATAATAACCAAGCTATGGAAACAACCTAGGTGCACACTGACAGATGAATGGCTGAAAAAAATGCGGCACATATGCATACAAGGAGAAATTATTCAGTCTTGAGAAGATCTTGCTATAAGCTACAAGATCTGGAGGAGATTTTTCTAAGTGACATAAGGCAGACACAGAAATAAGATTATTACATGATCTCACTTAGATGTAGAAGCTGAAAAAGTATGCCAAAGAGGGCAGTCGCGTCTACAGACATGGAGTATAAAATTGGGTGTACCCTGGGCAGGGGAAGGCGAGGAGGCAAGGAGAGATGTAGGTCACAGGAAACACAGTATCTAGCTGCAAGATGAACAAATCTCAAGGTATAGAGTACAACCTGAGGGCTATGGTCAGTAAAAATGTGTGATAAACGCTTGTTAAGTGAATAGATTCTAGTTGCCCTTGTCACAAGCAAAAAGGGGAAGTATGTGAGACAACCAGCTTCGCTGTAGTGACCATTTTGTTATAATAAGGTGTTGTTAGTTTAAATGCACACAACGACCTTCATATTTTTGAAATAAAATATACTTAATATAAAATAAACAAAAATATAATTCCAAATACTTACAATATTTGTTGATATACATGCAGCTATACAGAGATCTTATGAGATTAGGGAGTATCAGAAAGTCATACATTAGATTGCTTACACAAATTATCTGGACATAGCTTGGTGCGAAGGTGTGGACTAGGGGTAAAATATGGGTGGATAGAGATATACATAAAGAAAGGGGAAATTTAAAAAAAAGGCAATAAAATTTAAAATAAAATGATGTGCACCTTAAAATACCTTTGTACGTATGGTATGCACCCATTTTGTATATGATCGTGTCTGTGTATAATCTGAAATAATAAGGAAAAAAGAGTTTGATATATACCTTGTAACTAATATAAGTGGCCTAATAAGCTGTTAACATTTTTTGGCAAAGTAATACATAGTAGTATCAAAATTTGGTAATAGCCAACAAGCAAACGCTGATTTGCATATATTAAACACGATGTTATAGGCCTACTCACACACGGATGAATATTCTGTGTGTTTTAAGACTGGATGCAAGAAGGGAAGATTCACACTCTGACCCAGCCATTACCAGTGGTTTTTGTTTTTTTGGTTTTTTGTTTTGTTTTGTTTTGTTTTTTTTCTGCTGTTTGTGTCATTGGAGATGAGGAAGGAGAAGAGGTGACGAGCTTTGTGTTTGCATACATTTAATTCACTTGTCAGAAACAGGAGTATGGGTCTTTCTTAACTTGGGAAGTATCAACTAAACAAAAGGAGCCTAGGAAAGACATTCTAAAGTCACCTCCAGTACGTCGCCCTATGACTTTGCTGTATGTCTTTAAACAAGCAAAGGAAGACTTTGGGTTTTTAAGAGAATAGTCATTTGTGTCTGTCCGTCCTAATGCAGCCATCAGAACCACGTGTGCTGACCGCGCCTGGGTGCTAATGGCGCCGAGGGATATTAGCACTGAGATGCTCTGGTCTACCCAAATCCCTCTGCAGGTGTGAACACCCCAACACCCAAGAGTTCTGCTGCTTGGTCTGCCACTTTTTCTGCCCCCCAAAGGGCTTTCCTGTCACTAATACTCAGAAAACATAAAAATGTTTGACTCCATGGCTCCAAGCAGACTTTATTTCAAGGACAAGAATGACACTTTATGGGTCTTGTGATCTGGCAAGTGGCATTTCCTTCTCATGACTTCAAAGGTTCTGTTGAATCAAGCGATCACAGGAACACCTTGCTTCCCAATGTGAGAGGACATGACAGGTCAGAGGACCTCAGAGTCAAGCAGACTTGTGTTTTAACCTGACATTTGCCACTTACAAGTCGAATGACAGTGACCACGTTGTTATCTTATATCTCTGAACTTCAGTTATCACACTTATCTAAGTGAGGAAAATATTATTTTTTCACAGCACTGTTGTAAGGACTACACAGGATAATGTATGTAAACTGCTCATCAGGAAGATTAACTTAACCCAAAGTATTAGTATTGTTGTTATTGACTATAGCATCACTTTTGTTACAGGGGGCAACATTGTGCTGCAACAGGCTAAGCTGCCCTCTACGATGCCAGCATCTCATATGAGCAAGGGTTTGAGTCCAGGCTGCTCCACTTACTAGCCAACTCTCTGCTAGTGTGCTGGGGAAAGCAGCAGATGACGGCCCCTGCAAGTGGATGAAGCTCCTGGCTCCTGCTTTTTACCTGGCCCCAGCCCATGTGGCCATTTGGGGGGTGAACCAGCAGGTGGAAGATCCCTCTCTCTGTGTGTCTCTCCCTCTCTCCCTGTAACTCTGCCTTTCAAATAAGTAAATAAATCTCTTAAAAATAGTCTTACTACAATCATTGTGATTATAAATTGTCCATGTCCAATTCTTACCATCTAGAATGTTTTACTAAATATGTCTTCATTATATAATATAGAATCATTAACATAAAACGGAACATATTGTATGTATATCAATTATATATTTATGAGTATTAATTCTGTCATATTATCATAACATAATATTCAGAAATGTAATTTTTAAAAATTCTATTTAATTTATTCAAGTTTCATATATTTCATATATACAGATTTAGGAATATAATGGTACTTCACCCTATCTTCCCTCCTGCCCACATTCCAACCTTATCCCCCTCCCTCTTGGGTTCCCATTCTTAATTTTTACAAAGATCTATTATCAGTATACTTAGTTGCATTGGATCATGGAAAACACATGATATTTGACTTTTGATGACTGGCTTATTTCACTAAGTATAATGGTTTCCAGTTGTGATGATCCTGTTGCAAGACAGATTTTCTCTTTTTTTTTTGTTGTTGTTGTTGTTTTTTTTTTTTTTTGTTACAGCTGAGTAGTACCCCCCTAGTGTATATATACCATAACTTCTTTATTCAGTCAATAGTTGGTGGACATCAGGGTTGATTCCATATTGTAGATACTGTGAATTATGCCACAGTGAACATGAGGGTACAGATGACTCTTTCATATGCTGATTTCTTTTGGTTTAGGTGAATTCCCAGGAGTGGGATGACTGGATCATATGGTAGGTCTATATTCAGATTTCTGAGGTATCTCCATACTGTATTCCACAGTGGCTGAACCAGTTTACATTCTCATCAGCAATGGATTAGGGTATCTTTTTCCCCATATCCAGTTTTTTCTTTTAATTTTTTTTCTTTTAAGACTTGGACTATAATATCGCCTTTCCCTTCTAGCCTGTAGGGTGTCTGATGAGAAGTCAGCTGAGTGTCTGATTGGTGATCCTCTGGATGTAATATGGCATTTCTCTTGTGCACATTTTAGAATCTTTTCTTTAAAAGCTTGGTTAGAATGTGTGGTGGTGAAGATCATGTCTGGCCATGTCTGTTAGGAGTTCTATGTGCTTCCTCTGTTTAGACATCCATGTGTCCAAATTGGGGAAGTTTTCTGTAATTATTTTACTAGATAGGCCTTCTAGTCCATTCTCTCTTTCCAGACCTTCAGGATCGCCTAAGATCCATATGTTGGTTCGTTTGGTAGTATCCCATAGATCTCCAACAGTGTTTTTATGTTTTCTATTTTTTTGTTTTGTTTTCTTTTTGTTGTTGTTTGTTTTTTGTATGACTGTAAGATTTCCAAAGATTTGTCTTCTAGTTCGGATATTCTTTCCTCTGCTTGTCCAAGTCTGCTGTTGAGGGTTTCCACTGAATTTTTTGTTTGACTCATTGCATTCTTCATTTCTGATATTTCATTTTGCTTTCTCTTTAAAACCTTAATTTCATGGGAGAAATTTTCATTCATGTCATGTATAGTTTCTTTTAGTTCATGGATTTGCTTCTGGTTGCTTTTGAGTAATCCTATGATTAATTTAATTTCTAGTCATTCTTCAATCTCTTCATCTTTACATTCTAATATTGAAATCTTGTTGTGTTTTTTTAGGGTGATGGTGGGGTCATGGTGATTTCCTTATTGTTGTTTCTTGAACTTCTGCACTTATTTTTACGCATTTGTGTGATTGACTTTTAATTTTTCTTCTGATGGCTTTTATCTCTGGGCTAGGCTTCTGTGGCTTAGTGGAAGCTCTGCACTTTTAGTGAATTCCAGGAGGAGTGTGGTGGGTGTGGACTGGGAGCTCTGATCAATGCTCTAGGGCAGGGTGAGTTTCCAGGGTAGCATCCAAGTTGGATATGGTAGAACTCAACACCCAGTTATACTCTACACCTTCTCAATTAACCACCGAGACTCCAAGGTCTCAGCATACAAGGTTCCTTCAGTTACCAAGTCCAGAGGGTTCTAAAGGTGCAGCACTCCTCTGTCCCTCATAGCTCCCCAGCCACTTTCCAGCCAAGCTCAAAGCCAATGGGGTCTGTGGACCATTCCCTCCACTCAATCCCTGGATCACACACACACACACTAGAGCCACAGGCCTATTTTTATAATATAAAATATATACATATTATACTTATAATATATACATTTATTGCATATTTATATTATAGAGTAAGAGATACAGAGACTGGCTTGCCCTAGTTTTCTTTCATACTATTTGTATTTATTAATTTTTTTCATTTTATTTGAAAGCCAGAGAGGCAGAGGCAGAGACAGGCAGAAGGAGGTCTTTCATTCTCTGGTTCACTTCCCTAGTGTCCACAATAGCCAGGGCTGGGCCATCATGTTAAAGCCAGGATCCCAAGAGTGACACTCTCCGGTGAGTGACAAGGACCCAAGTTCTTGAGCCATCACCTGCTGCCTCCCAGGGTGCACAGCAAGAACTTGGATTGGAAGTGGAGGAGCCTGGACAAAATCCAGGCATTCCACGATGGTTTACAGGTGTTCCAAAGAGAGACCCTACAGATTTGGCCATTTTTCTGATTTTGGAGGACAACAACAAAACCTACATATTTCTAGGCCTGAAAATTGGTAAAGTACTTTTTAGAGAATTGAAATTAAGTCTCTGAAATTGAAAATGTAAAGATTGAGGATTTAATTTTTATTCTTAGTTGCAACACACAGTTGAAGATAGTGATTATCAACCAGATCAATGCACGGTGCTTCATTTACAGTTCACACCCTGCTCATGCGCATGAGCTTCATTTACAGTTCACACCCTGCTCATGCGCATGAGCATCTATCAGTTCTAGATCTCAGCACCGTGTCCCCCAAGCAGAAGTCAACATGGAGTCAGTAGGCAGTGCATATTTCTTCGTTCCTTTGATGATATCAGTCGGTAGCAGATGAAGGATCCATTCATTCAGGTAGTCTTAAATCACTCAACAAGTATTTACTGAGTATCTATGCATGGTGGATTTTTCGTGACTCAGTGATAGACCAAACATGACAAAACAAAGAGGAAAACACTGTGTCTGTGTTCTCTGAACTGGAGCCTATAATCTAGTGAAAGAGAGGTATTAATCAAATTGAAATTTAAAAATTCAAAGTTGTAATGTACATGTTCTATAAAAGAGAGATTGAGGATCTATATTTGTTGGGGGGAGAATTCGATTTAGATACAGACGTTAAAGAAAGCCTATTTAATAATGTGCTTAATGAATATATTATTCCAAATGATTTTCTATATATTAATCATGTAACCAGTGTGTATAAGCTGTTCCACAAATTCAGAGACTAAATAAATGAACTCTTTCATATTTTGCAAATAAAAAACACTTTTTATGCTTCACAATATTATCAGAAAATCTAGATTGTATGCTATATAGAATTTCTATTGCTACAAGACAAATCACCACACAATTATTGACTTAACAGAATACAAATGCATTATTTTATCCTCCTAGCAGCTGGAGTCCAAACTGGGGCTATGGGACTGTGTTCCTTGCAGAGTCTGCAGCAGGAAACTTTTGTCCATGCCTTTTTCAGATCCCAGAGGCCACCTGCATTTCTTAACTTAGGGCCCTGCACCACTCCGACATCTCTCTGTCATCACATCATTGTTTCCTGAGTCTGAGTCTCACAAACTCCCCAGCTCATTGTTTTACTCTTCTACCTGCTGTATCAGTTCTGGTCTCTCACTGGTTGGCAGGGTTGTTGATAGAGAAATAAGAGACTGATGCCTCTTCCTTGTGGCTATATTTATACTCTGGTGGCTTCTTTAAGAAAGTTTATTTGTTTTTATTAGAGAGAGAGAGAGAAAGATTTCATCTGCTGCTTCACTCCCCAAATGCTTGCAACAACTGGGGATGGCTCAGACCACAGCTAGGAGCCCAAAACTCCATTTAGGTCTCCCTCATGGTGGAGATCCGAGCACTTGGACCATCATATGCTGCTTCCCAGAGGTCACATTAGCAGGAAGCTGGATCAGGCATAGAACCAGGCACTCTGGTATGGGATACAGGCATCCCAAGAGGCAGCTTAACCTGCTATTCCGAAATGTTCATCCCTCTCGTGCCTTCCGGAAGAAGTCAATATCCAAAAGAAAGCTGTCTATGTCTCATCTCGGAGTGCCTAGATCTGGTTCCTGGCTCCAGCTACAAACTCTAGCTTCCTGCTAATGTAGACCCTGGAAAGCAAGTAGTTGAATCCCTGTAAAATACAGAGAGACCCGGATTAAGTGTCTGGCTCTCAGCTTTGGCCCCTACCCAGCCTCTGCCATTGTGGGCATTTTGAGGGTAAACCAGCAGAGAGCAGCTCTACTCTCTCTTTGTCTGTCTGTCTGTCTGTCTCAAATACACTCTCAAAATATTTTTAGAAGATTCTCTCTTGCTCCCTCTCCTTTAGTCTCCAGTCTACCACCCCCTACTCCCTAGGCCACAGATAACCACTATTCTGTTTCCTATCATTACTGATTGTTTTTACTTACTGTAGAATTTTTGACAGATGGAATTGTTGTCTCATAACACAATGTTCCTGGGAGTCATTTTGTTTTGCCTTGTTGCATTTTTCAGTAGTGAGTTCATTTTTTATTGCTGTGTTGTGTTCCATTTTATGTATACACAATAATCTGCTTATACATTCACACTTCAACGGACAGCTGAGTTGCTTCTAGTTTTTGGCTATTAGAAATAAAGCCACCATGAAATTTGTGTACTAGTCTTTGCATGAGCGTGTGTCTTCATTTCTTCTGGATAGGTACCCAGGATAAGAAGTCATAGGTTAAGTGTGTTTTAATGTTTAAAGAAATGAATAAATGTCTAAACACTGGCATAACTGGCTTAAACTTTACAAGTCCTACAGAGATGGTCTAATAGTATATATGTCTATAGTATGTAGAATTGCTTGGCCACTGTTATTCTCAGTTTGGTAGTTAAATGAAACAATGGAGACACTGAGTTGATGGACTTATAAAATACTCCTTGATTTCCTTTCCATAAACTACCAAACTAAAACATTGGAGAATACAGGAAAAAAATATGATCAATTCTTGTTGGTTCTTCCTGGTTCAGTGCCTGGCTATATAATTGCATCCAAAAGAAAAGAAAAAAATTGAACTGAAATGTAATACTTTAGAAAGAACGACCTAAACCCTAAAAATGTAATTATTTTATTTATCCTTTCATTGTCTCTAATGTAGTCATTTAAACTTGAATTTAGCAAAAATATATGAATCCAAGTAAAATAGTCATTCTATACATTCATCATTCCCTGTGTCACTCATTGTAAGAAACCTGCTCGGTTCCCAAGCAGAGTAAAATAACAAGGCAAAAGGGAAAAGGAACGAACATCAAAGGTACATTTTTTTTTCTTCTCTTTCTTTCTTTATCTTCTGGACCTCTGAGGCGGCACCTTGAGTTTGAACATGGATTAGAATTGGCACAAAGCCATTTTCCTCTTGGGCTGTAACTTCACAAAGCCTCATATGGAAAGCAATGACCTTCGTGCTGCTTCAAAAGCAGCCCCTCCCTTACCCTCAGGTTGTCGGGCTGACTGGGACTGCAGCAGGGATCTGCACGAAAAAGATGGCTTCTAAATGGTGTCTCATCGAGTCACCTTAGACTTGAGACAGGAACCTCTGGGTGGAAGGAGAATTGTGGCTGCACAGGAGTCAAAAGTTAAGAGTCGTGAGGCTGAGAAGGAGGAGAGAAATGCAAAGAACAGCAGCACTTTTGAGTGGAGAGCATTTTCTGAATATGAAATAGACACAGCCCTGGAAATACCTCGAGCAGCGGACTCTTCCTATACAGGTCAGAGCTGGCTCGCTCTGGGCTCTGTTCCCCAGCTTTATCCTGCCACTCTCTGATCTAAAGGGCATTTAAGCTTCTTGAAGATCAAAAGCATTCTTGGGAATATGTCTTTTTTTTTTCCCTTCTGTCTACCTTTCCTTGTTCCTTACTCTCTGATTATATTCTATCCACCTCTCTAATGCACCCCTTGAGCTTTGGAATGAAGTTCAGAAAGGTAGTTCCTGGGGAGACAGGAAGTTGTGTCAACATTTGATCTGTTCAGATAAGCGATCCGATTTCTTGTTTTGACAGTTTAAGTCAAATGCAGCTATTTAGTGCTCTACAACATATGAGCTGACAGAAGTATGGCCCCTACTGACTCTCTCATAAAAAGAAAAATGCAAGAAATGATTTTATTTCACAAATGTGAGATGGAGAACCCTGACCGGTGATGTCACTGCCAAATGTCCCCCTAGGAGCAGCACCGGAGGCTTTAACCCTCTCTTTGGATTTCTGATTTGCAGATCTGTGGCCAACTTAGCATAAACCTTGCAAAGATGTTGCACAAATGCCTTCATTGGGTGAGTTGTGCACGGAAAATTAGTTAGCATGTCAATTTAAACAAACAAAAAAGTTAATTTTAACCTTCACTATATTCTATATTCCAGAAATATAAAAGGATTAGTGGTCAATATTTAAATTACTTTTAAAACAATCTGACATCAGGGTGGAAAGGAGGTCTCTTGTCTTCACACCTATCCTAAGCAATTCCTTGGGATATCTTCTAGAAGTGGAGCTGCTTGATGTGCACCTGTGCAGCTGTGAGAAGCATTCTGCATACTCCTAAAAACCATCTCCACCAAAGGTGAACACGGATACCACTGCCAGCGAGGTGCAGCTGGAATTCCTCCACCCTGTCAATGCAACGTGTTTTCTCACTTTATCTTGAAGTCTAATTGACCTCCATGAAGGCACATCTGCCTATTGATACAGTTTGCCCATTTCAACTTGGTGTTTTAATTCATTTCTTGTTCATTGTGTATATCTTGAGATTTATATTTTGCTTTCCTTAAAAGACCATCCATCCTATAGTGTCTTAATAAAGAGATATTACTTTTCTCATATAAAAAGAAATCCGCCTCCAGTCTCCTGTGTTTCCCCTCATCTGTGTGGTTTTCAGTCTCCTACTGATCTTAGTTACTGACACAAGGTACCTGTGACATCACTAGTGTTACAAATGTACCCCAGGTAAGATGAGGGGGATAGACGAGCACAAAAAGCCTGCGCCTGCTGAGTCTGCTCCTTGCGCCACACCCAGTAATTTCCACTCACTTCCTATTGGTCAGAATGTGTCATGTGGCAATTCTCTGAAAAGGAGGCTGCATGCAAGACTAGATGTACACCCTGCCTCCCAACAAGCCCAGATAGATCCATAAAGAAAGCCAAGTTTCTTATAATGAGGAGAGAAGGAATGAAGGAGTCCAGATTGGGCACCAGGAATGTCAGTCACTTTTCCAAAAAGGGATTCCATGGTGAAGATAGCCTTTGCCGTCTGTCTTACATGATTTATGGCGGGGCTGGCGCTGTGGCGTAGCAGGTACAGCCGCTGCCTGCAGTGCCGGCATCCCCTGTGGGTGCCAGTTTGTGTCCCAGCTGCTCCACTTCCTATCCAGCTCTCTGCTGTGGCCTGGGAAAGCCATAGAAAATGGCCCAAGCCCAAGATCCTAGCTCCTAGCTCCTGGCTTCTGGTGGGACAGCTCCGGCCATTGCAGCCAACTGGGGAGTGAACCAGCAAATAGAAGACCTCTCTCTCTCTCTCTCTCTCTCTTTCTGCCTTTCCTTCTCTCTGTGTGTAACTCTGACAAATAAATAAATAAATCTTCAAAAGAAGGATTTATGGCTTTTTATATTTAGATTCTTATGATTTTTCAAATTTACACATCTTCTCTCTTGTGGCTGTTTTCTACTTTTTCCTGCCTGCTCTATCCTCCTGTATCTAAGTTGTTATATTGGCATAATTCACCACATTTCTGGTATTCCCCACTTCTATGTGCCCAGTATGATCATACTTGCCCTCATCCTTGAGTGAGACAATGGATAAATCTGATCATTAAGTTTACAGTGCAAATATATTTACAACCTTCAATGTATGCATGTCTTCCATATTAGTCCATGTCTCACTTCTTTAACTAAAATACCTGAAAGAAGTTACTTGGGAAAGAAAAACGTATTTCAGCTTGCAGTTTGAAGGTTGCAGTTTAGGGTCAGGCTGAACTCAGCCTCTGTGGAGACTGGTCATAGTGGGTTCAGAGGAACAGAGTACATGGTGAGCCAGGACGCAGAAGAGCCAGGCAGCACTTGAACTCAAAATAATCCAGCCTGTCTCCAGAATCACCCTCCATGGGCAAGCCTCCAAGAATTCAACACCTCCCAACAGACTCACTGCTCAGATTCCAAAATTAGATAAGTCTCCTCCTTGGATCCATCTATGATTAACATGGAGACATCAGAGTCTAAACATTTGCAAGAGTTTTCGGGAGACTGGTCATACTTGACCCACAACATCTACTTCCCTGCCTTTAGCCTTTACTTCTGTGTCTGGCCATGATATTATCTGGTTATGGCAGGCTAACGTGTGTAGTGATGGGAATGTCCAATCTCCATGGTATAACGCCACACAGGGTAATTTCTCCTTCATACTAATTGTTTAACGTGGGTTTAGTAGAGCCTCTATGCTGTCAAATTATTCACTGACTTTTAGCAGCTTCCTATTAAAAATGACTGAAATACCTTCCACTCCCATTTCGCTGTCACCAGTAACAGAATTATACTCAACTTCAATAAGCAGAGGTCAGTAAGACTGCCAGAAATGATCAAACAAAAATACAGGATACCCAGTAGAATTTCATAAAAACAAATAATTTTTAGCATAATCATTTGCAATATTTCAGAGATACCTATATTTTAAAATATACTTGTTATTTCTCAGAAACTCAAGTTTAACTGGGTCTCTTGATGTTTACCTAGGAACCTTAACATAGCACTGTAAATATTTTGTGGAGAGTCCTGGTGACAACAGACTCTCTGTTTTCCTAGTGACGTAAGGAAGAAGTGGTACTTCTCTTCACTGATCAAAGTCTTAATAGCATTGCCATACACTTCTGTGAGACGTCCTATGCTTCCCACTCCTTGCACTGATTCACATTTCTAGAGGATCCCAATATGTTTCCTGCTGCCCCCATGGCAGCTCTTACTTTATAAGATTTATTTATTCCTACAGCTGCTAATAGCCATGGACGTTTTTAACTCTGATTTTTCCCTGTATGTACTCACTGCATAAATATAGAATCTGATGACTTTTAATGAAAATATGGATTGCAGACATTTCTTTGGTTTTTCTCATTTTCCTTATACTGTACCTCTATCATCATAATAAGCCTTCTTCATTCATTAGTCATGTTGTTAATAACTAAACTATTTTCATTTAAACATAGTCTTTTTTTTTAAACACCTGACATCTCTTTTGCTACTTGTTTGCTTTCACAACAAATAATTTATGGGTTTTATTTTCTTCCTCAGAATTGAGGAAAGAGATTTTTATCAGAGACGGTGTAAATCATTTGTTCGCTTATTAAATATGGAGGAAGAAGGGTTGTCTGTTTTTACTAGACTTGCTTTGATTCAGCAGCAAGAAGGTGGAGGGAGAGATCCGTCCGAAATTTCTGTTTTTGTTTGTTAGATTTGTTGTGCTTTGGCAGTAGTGTGTTTTAGCTCCCTGCAGGAGACATTTTTCTTCATGTATTGGCAGCCCTGGGATGGGCAAGTGGCTCAACCATCTTTCCCTTGCAAGCTACCCTTTCTGGCAGTCAGCTATGGCACCTGCATTGCACCAGATGCACGTACAGAGGGTGTACCAGAGTGGGTCCCTGCTTCCTCTAGCCTAGGCATCTGAGGCATGTACCTGGACCCTGCTGAGATTGCTATGTGATCCCTTAACCCTGCTTCTCACACTGCACCTCACTGCTAGGCATACTCACTCCAAATTAGAGAAGACCATAACCTCCTGCTGAATATCCTTCCAGTTAATTACTATCTGCAAGCCGGAGGTGACTCATTGATTTTTTTTCTTTCAAATTAATGTTACTTGCATTAAAGGTAGACTGAGAGGTCACCAAGCTCCATAGGTAGCCAAAAGTTCACCCTTGTGGGACAAAAATATGACTGGAACCCTGGAAAAGAAGAACACTGTATTGACTAATCTCACCTGGAGAGAGTATTGTGGGGTCACCCTTGGCTACACGTGGTCCAGGTTCTTGACTCCATGTGAGAAAGAGTTCAAGAAAGAGACATAGGGGCAAGCGCTGTGGCTTAGTGGGTAAAGCCGCCACCTGCAATGTCGGCATCCCATATGGGCTCCGGTTCGAGTCCCAGATGCTCCACTTCCCATCCAGGTCTCTACTGTGGCCTGGGAAAGCAGTGGAAGATGGCCCAAGTCCTTGGGCCCCTGAACCCATCTGGGAGACCTGGAGGAAGCTCCTGGCTCCTGGCTTTGGATCAGCACAGCCCCAGCCCTTTGTAGCCATCTAGGGAGTGAACCAGCAGATGGAAGACCTCTCTCTCTCTTTCTTTCTTTCTCTCTCTCTCTCTCTCTGCCTCTCCTTCTCTCTCTGTATAACCCTGACTTTCAAATAAAAAGAAATAAGTAAATCTTTTTAAAAAAGAAACGTAAATAAAGCTGAGCAGAGAAACTTAGTTTATTTAAAGCAAAGTACAAGATCAAGGGATAAGCGTGGGCAAGTTCAAGAGTGAGCAGCAATCAAGAAGGTGCGGGCTGTCCTTTACTATGACCTGGAGACTCAGGAGGTGGTGTCTGGACTGAGGATTAATTGAGTATGCAAAGGACGTGGAGTTTGGACAGGGCTTGACGACTGCCCACTTCTGTTTCCTTCCTTAGAAATCTCTGAAGTGTCTTGGCATCAGGTGCATGCTGGGAGTAGGAGTGTCAGCCATGGTAATTTTATTATGATACCATTATAACAACCTAAACTTCACCTTGAGGACTCAGCCTGGAGCCATATGGATATTCGTAGGTGGTTCTGGTTCTAAGGAATGACACTCTGGAAGCTGAGGTCTGCACAGAAGGGGGTGGGGTTTTGGTGGCAAACATGGGGCTACAGCACAGGTGCTGGGGAACCTCAGCTCCTCTATTCTAGCTGTCCCTACCTACATCAAGGGGGCTATAAATTATGGAGTACTTTGACAAGCTGTTTGACATAAGGGGTAAGCCCATAAGGAACTCAAGTAATAAGTAGTTATTGCTGAATGTACTCCATGGTCAGATGGGTTCCTGCTAACTGTTGAGTAGGGTGAGCAGGTTAGAAGTGGGGTGGGGGTTGCGGGGAGACTAAGATGCCACATAGGCCATGATCAGCTCTGCACCCCACTCTCCTTCTCAGGTATTTCCTTATAAAAATGTATAAAGAAATACATAAAGAAATATATAAAATTATAAAGAAATAATGATCATCAGATATTAAAGAAATGTGACTTTGAAAGGACACCACGTTAGCAGCATGTCCAGGGTTATTGTGTATCTTGGTTTGGCCCTTATCTGTATGCCATGTTGTCAAAATTCTTTGAAATTTCTAGCTTGTTGCTTGAAATTACTTTCTAGTTGCTAGGACTAATATAACCTCCCCACTTCTGCCATTTTTATACTCACTTGGGCTTTCTATGAATGTATGAAGATTCAAGCATATGGTTTTTCAAATTGCCATACTATTTAGATCTATTTATTCACAAGTTTTAAAAAGCTTGGCTTAGATAAAGAACTTGATTTTCATGTATAAAACTAGACATATATTTGATCCATTTAATTTGATTCCAAAATGAATTCCTCTCTCAAGCTGATTAAGCTACACTTTCAAGGACATGATGTGGAGGTGAGGTCTCCCACAGGAGGTGGCATCCTGGGCAGAAGTTGAGGCGTGCTTTGACTTTGATGGTCCAGGTTTGCTCTGTATGTACTACCGCCAAGGTGAGAAACTACACGAGACAGCATGATTTTACATTTGGTTCAAGTGCACCAAAAGTCACCCAGGGAGAAATAATGCTCACAACATCAGTAACAATGCAAAAAATCACTGGAATGGCTCACTGACAATTACATGATTAATACAAATGCTGGAGGTTTTCCATTAAGAAGGTCTCTACAGCCTTTAATCCATTTTCAAGTCAAATAACCCACAGCCATGTTCAAATTTTTCAAGATGTTTGCAGATATCCAAGAGTCACTCAGTTTGAATTTTTTTCAAAGCAGTTACTGTCAGAATAACTTTCTCCATAGTTTCATCCTGTCACCCTCCTTTATATGCCTGTCACTCTTCTGTCATGTTGCCCTATGGTTTCAGTGTTTGTGTCCCCTCCAAAATTCATCTGGAAAGCTAATCATCAATACCATAATCCTAGAGGGTGGAACCTTAGGAGGTGATTAAGATATGAGGATGGAGCCCTGGTGAATGAGATTAATAATCTTAACAAAGGCCTGGAGAGAACTAGCTAAGCCTCTCTGGCATTTCCTCTCCTTTCTGCCCCAGGTGGACAGAGTGTTTGTCCCCTCTGGAAGACCCAGCCTTCAAGGCGCCATCTTGGAACCCAAGACCAGTCGCTGAACCTCTCCTGGACTTCAGAGTCTCCAGAACTATGAGGAATGTGTCTGTGATCTTTATAATGTACTGTGTTCTTTATAGTCTCTTTAAGGTGGTTACAGCAACCCAAGGAATGGCCTGAGCCCTTGACCCTTCTGCTGTTTTCCTTAGGAGCCTGTCTTCCTCTGAGGGACCCAGCAGGTCCAGCTCCCCACCCTCTGCTTGAGCTGAGTGTTTTCCAAGGTGCTAAGAGGCAGCTTCACCTGGCCTCCCCTGCTTAACAGAGGCTGCTGCTGCCTGGTACTCATTAGAGAGCTCACACTTCAGGACGGGCTGAAGCCCGCAGTGAGAAAACCTTGACACCAGGGGGTGCTCAGAGAGAACCCAGGAGCCCGCCAGACTGATGTAACCATCTCCTCCAAATTGGGGACAAACAACTTTCCACCAGAAGCAGTGAGGTTGAGGTGGCACTCTGGGATATGGTGTGTTTGCCTTTTGAGTGATGAGCCATCAGAACATGCTTGTTGAGGGATTCCTACAGTGGGAAGGTGTACGGAAGCATAGGAGGGGCATGAGGAAGAAATTCACATCCTAGGAACAGTTAAAAGACACACATGGTCAATGGAATCTTTAAGAAGTTTTATTTCACTGCTTTCACCAATGTTTCTAGCGTTAAAGATCTGAAAGGATCAGATTATTAGCATCTCATGGGAATGAGTCATGCCTCAGGAAATTCAATTAATAAACAAGCCCTCTGGATATATTTAGGCTCTCAGATCTGACATATTATGTTAATACACACTACTCTAGAAGCAAGGGAATTAAATACACATACAACATATTCGGGAACTTGAATTCAGTGTCTTTCATTTGACATTAAATGCTTGATAGATGTAGACATATATATATATATGTGTATATATATATATATAGAGAGAGAGAGAGAGAGGTATACATATACATATGTGTGTGTGTGTGTGTATCTCCTCTCCTACTTTTGCAGCATTCCTCATCTTGGGGGAGGAGAACACATCCTAGAATTCAACAGCTTTTACCTAACCCGGTAATTTAGAAATTACTCTAGACTCCTTCCCTTGTTGTGCAATCACTCACCAAAGCTAATACCAGCACCTCACCAAAGCTCATTTTCGCCAGTTCACAGCTCTCGGATCTACCCTTTGCATCCTTCTCTATCTGCTGGGATGATCAACAGAAAGCTAATTGACCATGCTGACTTTATCATTTGCACAAGATGGCACTCTTCTAAGACAACATGTAGTTAGGTCTTCCTTTTGCCTGAAGCCCTAGAATAGCCCCCCTCCTGGTAAACACAGATAAGCTCTGCCTGTGAAGGGGCACCCGGAATCAGCCCCACCTACCTTCCCCATCTCACTCTCATTACCCCTCTGGGGTGCTGCTTACTGACACCATGCTCCACTGTTGGAAAGGACCCTTGTGTGTTTTCTTCTCACATGGATCTGCTTCCTTCACCTGGATAATTCCTTCTCACTCTTGCTGTAGCCAATAAGGTCTCTAGAAGGAATTCTCCACAAATATTTCCTCCAGGCCGCTCTAAAATATATTCTTACAGCTGCCAAAGCCCTACCTGTCTCAAAGTAGTTTTCTCACCACAGTGGAACAATCAATACTCTTTTATGGTCAGACTCCACGACAGGGCTGACGCTGTATTCTTCTTTAAACCCTCAGATCCAATGTGAAGCTTGGCATATGAAATCACTCATTAACTTCTTAGGGCTTTGCTATTCCCTCTGCCCTCAACACCTTCCTCAAATAGCTACATTCCCAACTCCCTCACTTCCTTCAAAGTTGCTCAAATATTACCAAACTGAGAACAAAAGATAGACGCTGCAAATATAGATGTCATTTAACCCTAGACCTTACAAATATAAAGCATCTAAAAAAACTGCTACATAATTTCATTTGTGAATATAAATGTCTACAGAAATACTTGGAAATAAAATTAGCAGCAAAAGAAAGAATATTTCATTCTGAACTACAGAAATGAAATGTGTATTATTTTAAAACTAATCATATACTATCATATTACATATTACATATATAATGTGATAATGTATAGCATCAACTTGTTGAACTCTTTATTTAATGGAGTATTAAGCCTTTGACTATAATATAAGTTAAAAATGTGACCTCAAAACCTAAAAAAGAAAGGAAGGAAGCACAGAAGGAAGGAAGTGGGGAGAGGGAAGGAGGCAAGTATCATATTCCTAGAACTGTATCTCTGGGGGCAGCATCGTGGCCTCACGGGTAAAGCTGCAGCCTTCAACACCAGCAACCCATATGGGCACCAGTTCCTAATGGCCTAGAAAAGCAGTGGAAGGTGACCTGAGTGTTTGGGGCCTTTGCCACCCACATGAGAAACCTGGAGGAAGATACTAACTCCTGGCTTCTGCCTGGCCCAGCCCTGGCAGTAGCAGCTTTCTGGGGAATGAGCCAGCAGATGGGGTCTCTCTCTCTGTCTCTTTCTCTCTTTCTCTCTCTCTGTCGCTCCCTTTCTCTCTGTAACTCTGATTTGCAAATAAATAAATAAATCTTAAAAACATTACACCTATTAACCACATGGAATCTGTTTTCTTTGCATTAGTATCACATTAGCATGAGAGCTGCATTTTAGTGATTATCGTGCATTTGTTGTGACCCTGAGAATCTAATGTCTTAATAAATTCATTTAAAATTTTAAAAACACACACAAGGAAAAGAAATGTACAAAAAACTTCAATTGTGTGTTCAGAGAATGACAGAAAAGATAGTTGTTTAATTCACCTCCAATTGCACTTAAAAATAATGAATACGGTAGGGAAAAAAGGGTGTTTATTAACCTGTTGATTATATTGGCAAATCAATAACATATCATACCTGACAACAAAACCCAACAGATAATTCCAGTAAAATTACAATCAAGGCAGAAATCTGCAATGCCGTTAATGCTTTTAATGTTTTGGCAATTGTAACCAAGACAACATGGGATATAACAAAAATAAGAATTATAATAACTGAAAAGAAGAGAAAAATACCCCATTATTGAAAAATCCGTTGTTACATATAAAGAAAACTTATTGAGTCAGTTGAAAAGTTAAAATAAAGATCCAGGGGGCCCTACACTGTGGCATAGCTGGTAAAGCCGCCATCTGCAGTGTCAGCATCCCCTATGGGTGCCAGTTCGAGTCCTGGCTGCTCCACTTCCAATCCAGCTCTCTGCTATGGCCTGGGAAAGCAGTGGAAGATGGCCCAAGTCCTTGGGCCCCTGCACCCTTGTAGGAGATCTAGAAGAAACTCCTGGCTCCTGGCTTCAGATTGGCCCAGCTCCAGCTGTTGTTTCCATTGGGAAGTGAACCAGCGGATGAAAGACCTCTCTCTCCATTTGCCTCTGCCTCTCTGTAACTCTGCCTTTAAAATAAATAAATAAATATTTTTTAAAAAAAATCCAAAAGATATATAAATGCCTAAAAACATACTGTCTTCCTAAATATTAGTAGTGAATAAGTAGAAATCATAATAAAAATCCCCTTAAAATGTAAATAAAATACAAAAGTATGAAAGTAATCGTAGCCAAATATTTCTATGTGCTAGACTTTTATGCAGTACATCTTAAGATGTATTAAAATAGATAACAAATTGTGAAAAAGTGGAGAGACAATGATTTTCTTGAAAGGACTCCATCAGTATTATTTTGTAAACAGAAATATTTATGAATACATTTACATGTTTGCCATAATCCAAACTGGAAATCAAACAAGATTTTTAAAGCTTGAGAATTGTAATTCTAAATGTCTGGGGAAGGTATGCTGCTTGGGAGTCCCACATCCAGTACTGAGCGTCAGGGTTCAAGTCCTGGCTCTGCCTGTGGCTTTAACCTCTTGCTGCCATGCGCACTGGGAGAAAGCAGTCGTAACTTCAGGACTTGGGTCCTCCCGACACACATGGGACACTTGTCAGACCCTTGGCTTTGACCTGGCCAACCACAGCTGTTGTGGCTATTTGAAAAGTGAACCAGGAGATGAAAACAAACAAACAAACAAACAAAAAAAAAACCTTTCTCTGTCCATCTCTATCTCTTTCTGTCTCTCTGCTTTTCAAGAAAATATTTAAAAATTAAAAGATGTTAAGTAAATTTCCTTTGGAAAAATTAAATACAAATAAGGATGCTTATGTTTAAAAAAATGAATTCCTGTAGGTTGGTGCTCAGCAAGATTTGGCTACTAAAGGATACTATAAAGTTTTAATAATAAATGGCATTAGGGTTGACAGACACATGTGCAAACCAAATATTCCTTAGATCCAGACGTTAATATATATAAATAAGCAATACAAGTCATTAGGGAAGAGAGTTTATTTTAAAAATGTTTCTTAGAATCCTGATTTGATGCTGGTAAGGAACCAATACAATAGAAATTGACAACAATGACAAAAATTGATTTTCATCATCTATCAAAAAACAGATTCAAAGGCAACAAGAAGCAAAATGTTTAAATCAAACAACAGAAAGTATAATATATGTCACTGTTTAGTTGATCTGTATAGGAAAAATGATCCAGTATATTTAAAAATAATACAAGAAATTTAATAACTCAGTTTAAATATTAAAAAGTAAATGCCTGTTATTTATTGAACAAAGCATAAAGTTAAAAAATATGTACATTAAAGATAGTTAATAAAATTAATATAGAAAGAGCTCATATCAAGCACAAATATATGATAAGTTAAAAGGGAAGCAGCTTGCAAATAGTTCTGTGCAATTGCTAACAAAGTATAGAAACCAGTGAATTAAGCCACCACTTGCAATACTGCATCCCATGTAGGAGTGTGTGGTTTGAGTTTCACCAACTCCATGTTCCTCATTCAGCTTCGTCTTAATGACCCTGGGAGGCAGAGGATGATGGCCAAAGTCCTTGGCTCTCTCTTCCTATGTAGGAGACACAGATGGAGTTCTTGGCTCCTTAATTTGACCTGACTAGCCTAGGCTGTTGTGGCCATTTAGGGAATCAACCAGCAGATGGAGGAAATCTCTTTTCTCTCTCTTTCTAATCACTTTGCCTTTCAAATACATAAATGAATATTTAAAATATATATACACACATATATATATGGAAACTGTTTAATTTGAGTGGCAACCAAAGAAATCCAAAGTAAAATAAAATTTTTGCTTATGAAATTAGTAAAGGTGAAAAATTCTAAAATCTAGCTTCAGTTGATTTTTTTAATATTTATTTATTTATCTGAAAGGCAGTGTTACAGAGGCAGGGTGGGGGAGAGAGAGAAAGAGAGAGAGAGAGAGAGAGAGAGAGAGATAGGTCTTCAATCCACTGGTTCACTCTATAGATGGCTGCAACAGCTGGAGCTACACATTTCCAAAGCCAGGAGCCAGGAGCTTCTTCCAGGTCTCCCACTGTGGTGCAGGGGCCCCAGGACTTGGGCTATCTTCTACTGCTTTCCCAGGCCAGAGCAGAGGGCTGGATCAGAAGAGGAACAGCCGGGACCAGACCCAGCACCCATATGGGATGCTGACACTTCAGGGCAGGGCTTTAACCCACTGTGCCACAGTGCCAGCCCCTTGACCATTATTAAAATACAGACCTTCACACGTAATTGGCAATAGACAGTTAGTATATACTCTCTTTGGAAAGCAATTAAAATATCTCAAACCTATGACTTATTCATTTCTGTTTAAAGAAAATATACCCTAAGGAAAGAATCTAACAAAGATTATCCATTGTTTATGACTGTAAAAATTCAGCAATAACCTAATTGTTATTGTGGAAACAGCTAAGTAAATTAAGATACACCCATAAAATGGAATATGCTTTATAGAGGTCGCAAATTCAAAACGAGCAATCAGGCAAATGAAGACAGACCCTACTGGCAAGTGAACGCCCAGTCTAAATTGGATGCTGCCACTCAGCTGAAAGTATCAATTAGTTTCCTTAGAGGTTGTAGGCCTTCAGTTTTTTAGAGCTTCATGTTTTGCTTAAGTAGCTGGCAATTTGGATTATTGAATGTTAAATCAATCCATGCTTACATTATTGACAAGTAATGTAAACTTTGTGTCTATAAACAAAGGCAATCTGCCCAATCAGTGTAGGAGGTGGAAGGCTGTTTGAAGTTTTCTGTTGCTTATCTATTAAAATTGGATTTCATGCACATCTTAATTTCATGCACAAGGGGGAATAATAGAGTGGAAATCAAAATATTAAAGGCCCCACTCAGCACCATCTGCAGACAAGAAGGAGGTACTGTTTATTTCTGTTGCCCTTGCCTGTTCAGCACCTAGCACAGTCAGCAGCTGACAGAGGGTAAGCAGCTACTCCACAAACACTCAGATGTCATTGTCATCACAGCACTACAAATACAAAGGAAACACCAAAATGGTCAACATGTCAAATGTCAATAAAATTACTGGTTTGGAACCAGTATTTGAAGTGGAAAATTGCAGATTCATTGTGCTCATTGATGTTTCCTTTTTCCTTTCATGCATATTTATGGAGGGTCCACCATTTATCAGGGGCTGCTCTAGATAATGGAACTACTGGAAGGAAGAAAACAAACCAAAATCAATTCCTGCTTTAGGGGATTTGCATTGGAGTTAAGGACAACTTACGCACACACATACACACACATACTTTATATATTATTTATATAAATAAGCAAACTAGTATGCTGTGTGATAAGTGGTAGTAAGAAATCAGAAGTCAATGGTTTAATATTTACACACAAGATTTGTTTTAATCACCCGTGGCAAGACATGAGACACAGAAATGACCTTCATGAAGGGGGAAGGGCCTAGTCATGGAACCCTGTGATCAGGAGGCAGGGCTGCCACACAGCGCCACGTGGGAAAGCACCCGGGTGAACCAGGAGGCAGAGGGGTCAGAGGGAGGCTTAGGCCGCAGTGTTTGATGGGATTTCTGAGAGGGAGGTAAGGTCGGGCAGGTTAAACATCTTTGTGTTGGTTAGTTTGATTCTTAAGGTGGGCTTTGGGGCACAAGTTTTCTCTCGTTGGCTGGGACCTAGCCCTAGGATGATTGAGGACAAAGAAAATGCTGGGTTAGTAAGAGCTGGATGAAGCAGATGGTAAGGGCTCTGTGTTCTGGACTGGTCAGCTTGTATATGGAACTCGTCATCTGGAAGAGGCTTTTGCTGTCTTTTAAGAAGGGGCTGAGGCCGGCGCCTCGGCTCACTAGGCTAATCCTCCACCTGCGGCGCCGGCACCCTGGTTCTAGTCCCGGTCAGGGCGCCGGATTCTGTCCCGGTTGCCCCTCTTCCAGGCCAGCTCTCTGCTGTGGCCAGGGAGTGCAGTGGAGGATGGCCCAAGTGCTTGGGCCCTGCACCCCATGGGAGACCAAGAGAAGCATCTGGCTCCTGCCATCGGAACAGCACAGTGAGCCGGCCGCAGCGCGCCAGCCAAGGCGGCCATTGGAGGGTGAACCAACGGAAAAGGAAGACCTTTCTCTCTGTCTCTCTCTTTCTCACTGACCATTCTGCCTGTAAAAAAAAAAATAGGCTGACCCTGGGAGGGCCACTGTCTCCCCAGTCAACAGCACTGACACAGCCAGAACCCCAAGAATACAGACAGTAAGAAACTGTAGTTCATGCAGTACAACATGGCAAGGAAAGGGGATGGAGACTGTTGCTCGTGGGCGGGCTCAACATTAGACAAACACCAGGCCTTCCCTTGGGGCAGGAGTGAGCCAGCTGTGTATCTGGTGTATCTGGACAAAGTTCTTGCAGGGCCCGGAAGCTGTAGAACAGGCAGTGAGGGGATGAGCCCGACTGGTTGGAAAAAGAGCAGCAACCAACGGGAAAGCACATCAAGAAAGCTGAGGGGACAAAGGGCAGAGATGGGGTGGGCTGAGGCTCAAGGGAGGAAAGCAAGGTACCACCAGGTCTTGCAAGGCAGCTTTAAGGAAGGTGACTCTTGGTTACCGAATCCATGATAATGGCCCAGTATGACTAATCCCAGAAGCAGGAAGATGCTTACAACTCTCCAATACATGAGATCGATTTACTGCCTCAATAGACTAAGAGGAGAAAAATCAAATCATTATCTCATCTGATCAAAAAAATACTTGATGGATTCCAGAATTTATTTAAAACCTCTTGGCACAGTGGGGATAGAAGGGAATCTCCTTCACTTCACAGAGATCAGGTACCAAACACTGATAGCACTCATTCTTCCTAGAAGGTCAGTTCCCACTCCCTTTAACTCTAGGAATGATACTCAGGGGCCCAGACTCACTGTTAACACCTGCTCCTATCCAAGCAGTCCTGCTGCACAGTGTAATGGCCTAAAAAGAGGAAGAAGTGGGGGTAAGACTGAGAACTAAAGGAGTAAAATTGTCATTATTGACACAAGCATTATTTGCCTTGAATCATAAAAACAAGAACTCTTAGATCTAATAAGAAAATGCAATAAAGTCGCAAGTGTATAATCAACAAGTAAACTGAATACACTATATTCATATGGAGAACATTTCAAATATCTTAATAGAATATCTTAATAGCACATGAAATGTAATTGGAGTCACTGGGAGATAGTCATTATGTTTGGATAAGACAACTGTATTTTTGTAAGATCATTAAAAAAAATCAGTTATATTTAAATTAGCCTGTGATTCAAACCAATACCAATCAAATATTTATTTCTATTTTTAAGGAACTTAAGGGATTTACTCAAAAATTTACATGACTGGATAAATATCCATCAATTACTAATTTCAATCTTGAAGAAGAAAAAGTGATTTTCTCTGCTAAATATTAAAATATACCACAATCATGGTTTTCAAAACAATGTGGTACTACAATAAAGATGACACTACTAAATCAATAAAGAAAGTATATGAGTTCATGGGAATGCATATTACAGAAAAATATGCATGATTTCTTTTTTTACATTAAAATAAACATGTTTTAATTTCATTTTTCCATGAACTTTTTTTAAAGAATTATTTTATTTATTTGAATGTCAGAGTTATGCAGAGAGAGAAGGAGAGGCAGAGAGAGAGAGAAGTCTTCCATCAGCTGGTTCACTCCCCAAATGACTGCAACGACCAAAGCTAAGCTGATCCGAAGCCGGGAGCCAGGAGCTTCTTCTGGGTCTCCCATGCGGGTGCAGGGGCCCAAGGACTTGGGCCATCTTCTACTGCTTTCCCAGGCCAGAGCAGAGAGCTGGATCAGAAGAGGAGCAGCCGGGACTTGAACCAGTGCCCAAATGGGATGCCGGCCATGCAGGCTAGGGCTTTAACCAGCTGCGCCACAGCACCAGCCCCTCCATGAACTTTTTATTTTTATTTTATTTATTTTTTTTGACAGGCAGAGTGGACAGTGAGAGAGAGACAGAGAAAAAGGTCTTCCTTTTCCGTTGGTTCACCCTCCAATGGCCACTGCGACCAGCGCGCTGCGGCCGGCACACCGCGCTGATCCGAAGCCAGGAGCCAGGTGCTTCTCCTGGTCTCCCATGGGGTGCAGGGCCCAAGCACTTGGGCCATCCTCCACTGCACTCCCTGGCCACAGCAGAGAGCTGGCCTGGAAGAGGGGCAACTGGGACAGAATCCGGCGCCCTGACCGGGACTAGAACCAAGGTTCCAGAGCCGCAGGCGGAGGATTAGCCAATTGAGCCGTGGCAACGGCCTCCATGAACTTTTTAAATACTCTCATAGATTACTTAGGGAAACTCCATCATAACCAAGATAAAATCTCACTACATAGAAGTGTATCCCAGATTAAAGATCTAAATATGGCATACAAATCTGTAAGAGTCATAGAAGAAAAATAAAAACATAACTGCAAACTACAAGGAAGAAATTCTGTAACATAACTTCAAATGTACAAAGCATAAGACAATAAAAAGGATAATGGTAAGTCATATCAAAATTAAGAGTTTCTGTTCAAAAATGGTATATAACGTTAATAGAAAAAACAGAATGGGAGAAATAATTAACAATGTTTAAAATCATGAAGAGATTAAAATGAGCATAAAAAGAACTCTTAAAAATTTATATGAAAATACAAATACCAGGATAAAAGTAGGCAAAAAATATGGTTAGTTAGTTTAAAAAAAAGAACTACAAAATTCAGCATACGGAGTCATATTCAAATAACTACCATCAGATAAATGAAAACTAAACCACGCTGAGATATTGATTTATACTCACCAGCCTAAGGTGAGCCTACGGGCCTCCTGCCGCACTGAGGGTGGATGTAGAAGGGGCAGAGAGACACTGGTAAGGTGTTAATGTACGTATATCCACCATCTAGAAACTCCACACCCAGCATGTATAAGGTGAGTCACTGCTGGTCATCAGAAATTTCTGGCTTTCAGCCTTCCAAGCACATAGTAAGATCTCTACCTTTGAAGATAGCTGTGGCCATGTGATTTGCTTTAACCCATAAAACGTGATTATACAGGACATGGGTACCTCTTTCTCCTTCTCTTTTTTTTTTTTTTTTTTTTTTTTTTTTACTTGAGAGGTAGAGTAACAGAGAGAGGGAGAGACAGAGAGAAAGGTCTTCCATCCCCTGGTTCATTCCCCAAATGGCCACAGTAGCCACAGCTGGGCCAATCCAAAGCCAGGACTGGAGCTTCTTCCAGGTCTCTCATGCAGGTGCAGGGATCCAAGCACTTGGGCCATCTTCCACTGCTTTCCCAGGCCATAGCAGAGAGCTGATCATAAGAGGAGCAGCTGGTGCCCCAGGCTGAAGCTTAGCCCACTATGCCGCAGCAATGGCCCTGCGTTTAACCTCTGATGTGTGCCCTTTCCACTGATGCAAGGATGATGGCAACAATAGAGCAGGAGGAAGTCTCTATCAATCTAGATCCCTGAGCGACTACAATGAGCCTCTTGGCTGTGTTGAGATCCCTGTGGGACCTCTAGCCTGAGTATGAATGCAAACAAAACACTTTTGTTGCATTCAACCAATAAAATGAGTGAGCTTCTTTCTTCTTCAACACAAGCTGATCTATTATAACTGATACAGTACCCCAAGGAATTTCTCATACAGGTGCATATTATGAACTGAAGGTGCGCATCCTCCCAGTTCAAATCTTGGAGCCCTTATCTTCAGTCTGGCTATATTTGGAAATAGAGTTTCTAACAGATAAACATCTCTCTCTCTCTCTCTCTCTCCCCTCCTCCTCCTCCTCCTCCTCCTCCTCCTCCACCTCTCTCTTCTTCTCTCTCTCCATATACACTCAGACGAAAGATCAAGTTAAGCCATGGATAATAAGTGGCTGAGTACAACCCAGGAACCTGGAACCAAACTGGCCAGCATCCTGATTATGGATTTCTAGCCTCTAGAATTGTGATGCAATAAATCTCTGTCATGGAAGTCACCCAGCTTATGGTAATTCGTGAGAGCAGACCAAGCTGACTAATACAGTGAACAACAGAACAATACGATTGTCCCAGGGTTATTAGTGGTTGTGAGGAGCTGGATTCAATCTGAGCCTGTTATGGACTAAGTTGTCTACTTGGTTCCTCCAAAATTTAAATGAGTACATCAAAAAGAACACAGAAAAATTAAATTGAAAGATTAGTTTATTTGGTTTCAAAAGATTTTAAAATCTGTGCATAGTTTTTTTCATAATACACATTTCCACAAATGTTTGAAGACTCCCAGTATGCAAAGATTTCAAAATATCTTGCAATAAACCTATGTCTTTATTCCATTTTCCACTAGTGTTTTCACATAAAGAAATTGTAAATCTACCTTACAATGTGACTAGGTTTGGGGATGAGGACTTTAGAGAGCTGGTTAAGGATCCACGGGGTTATAAGTGTTGGTCCCCATCCAGAAGTATTGGTGTAGTCACAAAAGGAGACACCAGGGAATTTCGTCTCATTCCGTGTGCAAGCACCAAGGAAAGAACATATGACGAGGCAGTGAGAAGGCGCCATTTGCAATCTCGGGGAGAGCCCGCAGCAGATAGCAACCTTGCTTGCACCTTTAACTTGAGTTTCTAGCCTCTAGAAAAGTGAGAAAATAGGTGTTTGTTGTTTATGCTGCTCAGCCTGTGGTGTGTTGTTATGGCTACCTGAGCAAACAAATTCATCCTTTATCTTCCAGAGAAGGGGCAGGTAAAATGCGGTAAATCCATCTCGCAAGTGCTACATAGCAATGAGAAGTGGCTGACAACTAGTGTGCATTGTTAAGAAATAAAATAAGATATATAACATGATACCATTTATATCATTTTAAAATACAATAACACAAAGCTATCAGCATACAATTGGGAAGAACACAAACATAAAGCTACAATTAAAATTGTTTATTTGAGAAAAAGAGAATTTCCAATTGGCTGGTTCACCTGGTTCATTACCCAACACGGAACTCTGTCCAAATTTCCCATGTGGGTGCCAGGAAGCCACTAACTTGAAGGATCACGGCTGCCTCCCAGGGTCTGCGTCAGCAGGAAGTGGAGTCAGGAGCAGGAACCGAGCGTAAAGTCCAGGCACTCTGATTTGGGATGTGGGCTTCCCAACTGTCGTCCTAGCTGCTAGGTTAAATGCTTGTGCTAGGACACATCTAAAAATTCAGAATTGTGGAAAGTAGAGAAAAGGCGTAGAATAAGATGAAGTTATGAAGTATGATTTTTTTTATTTCAAAACAAGAAAATGGTCTTGCATGGACTTTTCATAACAATGTGAACCAAACAGATGATGAATAACTCAGATCTGCAGCATAGATAGAAAAGAGAAAGGCTGGGCCAACAGCCCCAGTCATTGCGGCCATCTGGGGAGTGAACCAGCAGATGAAAGATCTCCCCCTCTCTCTGTAACTCTGCCTTTCAAATAAATAAATCTTAAAGAAGAACCAGGCCATGTCCTACTGCTGCTGTCTCACCCAGAAAAATACAATGAAGACACTTCAGAAAATCAGAACATCACTTGGCAACATAAAGTTAATAAAAGTAAATGCAGGAGAATTTCAGTGTAATGAAAGAAAAAAAGGAAAAACAACCCAGAAAATCATTGCTTCCCTCTTGTGGTAAATATATATATATATATATATATATATATATATATATATATATATATATCCTATACTCTTTTAAAAAATAAACCTAATTATTTGAAAGGCAGAGTGACAGAGAGAGAGAGAGAAGGAGAGAGATAGAGAAAGAGAGAGATGGAGGAAGAGACAGAAAGAGTTTTTCCATCTGCTGGCTCACTACCCAGAGGGCTGCGACAGCCAGCTCTGGGCAAAGCCAAAGCCAGGAACTGGGAACTCCATCCAGGTCTCTCACATGAGTGACAGGGGCCCAAGCACTTGGATTATCATCTACTGCCTTCCCGAGTACATTGTCAGGGAGCTGGATAGGAGGCAGAATAGCCAAGACTCAAATGACACCAGTGTCCTACTTGGCAGCTTAAGTTGCTGTACCACATCACTCGTCCCACGTCCTCTACTCTTGAAAGTCCACTCTCTCCACAGTTCCATGCTTCTCCTCTAGAATTTTCTTAGAATACACCTTTTCAAATCCTACTTTTTAAAAAATGCAGTCTAGCTATGGACTGTAGTGTAGGTTAGAATGTTAAGGACTATTTTTGCTCTCCTCCCCTGCCTCTGACCTCACATCTGCATGACCAGAATAATCATCTCTACCCCCTGACATGGAACCTGCTTCAGCCAGAGGGATGTCAGCCAACATGACACAATCAGAGGCTAGACCGTGCTTTCACGCTGGGTGTGTTGCCTCTCTCCTCCACCCTTGTCCTGTCGCAAAGGGAGTCTCCCCTCTCTGGTTGCTTCTCCCAGGCTGTCCCCAAGATGAACCCACTGGAGGAGTTCAGCTGTGTTCTTAGCTTGAAACAGACTTGTCAGTCAGGCCCAGCGTGAGTCAGTGAACACTTGACACACCCACAGGTCCTTCAGTAGGAATTACTGCCATATCAGCATGGCTGATTTTTATATTTATATATAAATTATTATGTTATCATATTATATATATATACATATATATATATATATATATATAGAGAGAGAGAGAGAGAGAGAGAGGTTGATTTTTTTTTTTACATAGCAATATTGAGCTGATACAGACACTGGCACTATTTTGCTCTAACTATGATATTGTATTCCCAAAAATGCATTCAAGTTTCTTACACTACTCCCAGAATGCGAGGACCCCAGAATGAAAACTAAGAATATTTATACATATGTAGGACTCTATTTAAAAAAAAAGATTTACTTGGAAATTAGAGCTACAGAGATAGAGGAAGAGACACAGAGAGAAATAGAGAGATCTCCTGTCTGCTGGTTTATCTTCAAGTGGGCTGCAATGTCCAGGGCTGAGCCAGACCGAAGCCAGGATCCAAGACCTTCAGTTGGGTCTCCCACATGGGTAGCAAGGGCCCACGTGCTTGAGTCATCACCCACTGCTTTTCCCAGGCCAGTGGCAGGGAGCTGGATCAGAAATTGAGCAGCTGAGACATGAACCGGTACCTGTACGGGATGCCAGGGTCATAGCAGCAGGTTTCCTCACTGTGCCACATGCTGGCCCCACGCTTAGGAATCTACTCTGCGAAGTAACCAGTTTCAGACATAAACAAACCAGGAACACTTTGCAGGAAAACTTTGATAACTACACACCTAATCATAAATATGATATAACTATTTTACCAAAATATCATTAAATAAATCATTAATATATTATTTATATAAATGAAGTTACATAATATAAATAAGTGATAACTAAATGCACCATGTACATAAGTCATTAATAAATCCTTATATGTCATAAATATCTTCTATAAGATATAACACAGTATCTTATATAATATTCTGTATACTCTCATAACATTGGTAATTTTACTTTGTTTACATTTACTTAGTTTTATTCCTATCTGGCTAATTAGTTTAACCATGTCTTGTCTCCCTCCTTTCTATAATTCAAAAGCTTAACAGTACGAGGCTCATAGAAGATGCTCAATGAATAGATATTGCAAGGCAAACTTTGGGAAATGACCCACTAATACGGAGACCAACCCCAAACCTGGAATAGACAACCTCATGGGTTCTCCTTAGTAGGGTCACAAATGTCACAGCTGTGTTTGACCTACACCAGCTAGAGAGTGCGGTACAGAGAAGCCTGCTAGAGAAGAGAGTGGCCTGGGAGACAGGAAGCCCAAGTTCAAGTCACATAGAAGCTGGACGATCTTGGACAAATCATGACCCCATTCTACCTCTGTGTTCTCACTGAAGAACTGCAAATGCTAAAAGAGCAAATGAAATTTCACCATGGACATCTCATGCGTTGTCTGTCTCAGATCCGTTGCTTCTCAGAAAGGACTCTTTTTCTTTGAGGAGCTGCTCTTGTCTGTGCTGTGTCCATTGTCTTTTGTTAGCAGTGTCGGCGGTCTTACTCTCCTTACCACCACCCACGCCCAGCCAAAGCAGGCTTTCCTTCAGAATTTTTTTAAATGAGCAAGATGATGTATGTCAGCATAACTCTAGTCGTGGTCTTAAAGGAGAGAGAATGATATTGAAACTTAAAACAAAAGTGAGAGGCAAAGAGAAAGTCTTGCTGTCATTCAAATTGCCAGTTCTGGATGTTTCTGAGCTCAGTTACCTCCTTGCCACACCTGCAGCTTGATTTTTAAGACACATAAAGACGCCTGATGTGCTAAAGCAATATAAAATAGGCTTTCACTCATTGATATTGAGTCATAAAAGTCTCACCCAAGATTTCGAGTATTCTATTTTCTTCACCCTAAAAGTTTTAAGAACAGAACCTAAGATATAGAGGTTTTTATACAGTTTTCAGCAAACAGAAATTGCTTTAAAGAGGAAAAAAGATACCTATCCTAGGAAAAACTGCCATCAAATTAGGGTCTTTTGTCTCTGACTTTGAGTCAGCAGAGTATGAAAGTACTTTCGAAACTCGGAACCATTTTACACTTGCATCGTAAAGGATAATTATTCTTTAGTTTGCCTACCAGCTACAGTAAGTCACTGAAGGGTAGCTTGGTGCTACTGCTGTTGAGTCGCTCCCTGTAATTGATAAGGCAGGATGCTGTGTAGTACACCTGGGTAGAAAGGAAAAGCACCATCTGTCGAAAAGGGACTTAACAGTTCCTGGGAGGGAGCGTGGGTGCTGGTGTGGTCTGACCCAGAACCAAGCCATAGTTCCACTGATGTTGCCCGGGAAGGGAGCAGCCAGGACCGTTCTATGTGCCCTTGGCCCTGTCTTCAGACTCTATTCACATGACATCTTGGGAGTCCACTGGAAGACCCCGCCAAAGGTTCCCATGTGTCAGTGTTTCTTGATGTTGGATGAACCTTTCAGTTTACACAATACCTATTCCCATTCCTACAGTGAAATAGTTAAAATCTGCTACAGTAATGATGTAGTTTTCCTTTTCATGCTATTCATCATGTGTACTGCCAACAATAATTATGCCTCACAATTTCTTCCCTAGAATCTCAAAACTCAGTAAAAACATTCATCATCTAGCACTTAATAAGTATATAGCACCTAATTAGTTTTAGAATTTTGAATGCTTTAGAAAAAAAGCAGCCTGTTAGTAGGGATTTCTAAACATTTATTAAGTCTTGCCATCCCCCTGTGAGTGCTAAACCTTTTAACATTTTAGTACACAAAGCAGAGAGATACAGTGTTGCTTGCAACATCACCAGACAGTAAGTCAGAAGGTAGGAAAGCTGGGAGGGACTTCAAGAACTTAATTTTCAGTCCATTGCTTTCACTGCAGAACTCCACAGAATTCCTTTAATGGGGACAGAAGAGCACAAAGCCAGTCCTGGGACATCTTCTTTTATCTATGTGCCCAGTGCTGTTCTTATATTATCACAATGCAATGCATTTACAGTGTGATACAGATATGTGTTTAGTCGAAAATTAAACACATGCAGAATCCAAAATCAGGGCATAGCTTAAAAATTTGTTAATAAACACCACTGGCAGAGACTCTTAGCTTAATTAGCAAGTCAAACTCCTGCAAAGCTAAGGTGTGTGCGAATCTAGAAAAGCCTTCGACATTTCCTCACAAGTCTGTGAGATTTTGAACTACAGATCGCTAAAATTTTTTGAAGGCATTTCCCAGTTATAATGACAGACTGGCATATTCAAAGCGCATTTTTCTAGTCCAATATTTACTTAATTGCTATCCATGCAGTTTTAGACATAAAGTTCCCTTGAGCCAAAATGAAATTGCTCAATAGCCATTAACCAATCCAAGAGACTAATTACCCCAATACATCCAAATATAGCTCTCCCACCTTCAAGAGAAGTTCAGAGAGAATGAAAACAATTGGATGATTAGGTCTTCCCTTTCTCTTTCATCAGAGAACACTAATTTTATGATCTTCCTTCTGGGGACTCATCCAATGGGAACCTTACAACCAATGCAACCAGCTCATTTCTGCATGGCCCCATATCACACCGAATATGCTCTCTTCTGATTTTTCGCAACCAAGTGGGCTTTTTTTCATTTAGTATCAAATATTAAGATGAACAGTTATGAGGAAGAGTATAATGTAGCCACCACGCCACTTCACAAAGGAAATGTTCATCACTTTTGTCCACCATTGTCTTCCTATGCTTCTCTGCCAGCAGTAGTCATTGCGCTAGATTGCAGTATATCAAGTCTTTGCATTTGCTATTTTAGATTCATCCGTATAGATAGGTAGAGCATCAATACTAGAGCAGTACTCATTTTACTCCATGGATACATAATTATTTGTCCATTGTCCTGCTGATGGATCTCAGAATTATTCCCCGTAGGAGCTACTGAGAACAATGCTGTAAAACACACAATCTGTTCATGCATATAAGCGAGAGTTGCCTTAAGGAGTAAAACATCTAAGTTAGACATGTCTATGACTTTATTAAATGATGATGTATTCATCCAAGAGGTTGTACCAATAAACTAATAAACTTAGTATGACAAGTTTTTAAAATTAGGCCATTACCCATGAAATGAAGCAACTTTTCATATTTGTCGGTGATGGCTGTCCTCCTTTGGGAATAGCTTTTTCACACCTATTGTCTGTTACCTTCTCTTTTGTTCTTACTGTTGTTTTATAAGCATTTATCTGTATATCTGGGATACTAAAATTATATATTCTGTCTTAGAACAAGATATAAAGGGCTTTAGTAGGACCCTTGCCCCAAAATGCCCCAAAATGAATGTCATTGAATGTCTAACATGTTTTCCGTAAAAAGAGTGTCTTTTTCTTTTGAAAACAGAGATAACCTTTTGATAATATATAGTACAATATCTTATAAAGACAACAAAGAAGTCAATAAATGGAAGTAATTATTAAACTCCCAGGGGGGAAAAACATTGACTTAGCATTATACCAACAAACATAGGAGGCTCAACTTTGAATAGTGTTTACCGACTAATGAAAACATATATATGATCATTGGCATAACTAAAGAGTGGCATAGTTTTATTGTAATATGGAACATTAATGTTGGAATGTGGGATTCAATATAACAAAAGTATTTTCCATAGTAGAAGTTCAGTAGATAACTTTTAATTTTTAAATATCAATGAATTTCATGTCACTTAGAAACATGGAAAAAACATCTAAATAATAAATCACTAAACTAGTTGAAAGCATTTTTCTCTGAGGGATAGAACTGAAAACAAGAAAAGATGACATAAGAAATTATAATTTTTCATTATAAATGTAGTATCAGCTTTTACATTTTGTATATGTGTGTGGGTATGTATATTATATATCTTTAATATATGGACTTTAAAAATTTATAGAAAGTGGAATTAAAAGATCATGTACATTTTTCTCTGAAATGTTTGAAACACTCTAATATTGCTTTGAAAAATAAAGGCAAATTAAAACTTTAATTATAATCTAAACATAATCTAGAACTAGATTATAATCAAAACCTAAAAATAACACAAGGAACCCGAAACCAATTGTTTAATAGTATTTATACAAGATACTGAGATTGTAGTTGACTTCTGTTTTGTATTTAATACTTCTCAGGACTTTCAAAATTTCTAAAATATATTCATTGTGTAGCAGAAAATCTATGCTATTAATTGTTAAGATAAAAAAGGAATATTTATGAAGAACAGTGATATCCTCCCAAAGGCGTGGGAAACACACTCCAAAGAACAGCCGAGGAGACCAGCAACAGAGAACAATCAGGCAGCTGTGGGGGCCTGACCTGGAGAGCGTCCCTGGGTATGTCAGAGACCAAAGTAACATGGCTTGATGAGGTGAAACGGGGGCCAGAGCTTGGAGCATAAATGTAAAATGACTTCTGCTGCAACACACAGCCATAATTAGAGCAGTCACTGAAACCAACAGCCCGGCTACTCAATGGCCCCACACAGCTTTCCTCTCCATGCCAGCAAAATCTGCTGTTGGTTGGTGGAACTTGTGACACCACCCTGGTCCAATGCTGCAGGGAGAGAGAAGGAGCGTGCAGGAACAAGCAGGGCATCACAGAAAGGAAAGAGGAAATCAGAAATGGAACAGGCATCACAGGAAACTGGAAGGAAGCGTGTTGATTCAACACACATTCCACTGGCCGTCACTACCACACGGCCCCACGTAACCTCAGAGAAGGCTGGCAACTGTGTGCCTAGCAAATCCCAAAAAGAAAGCACTAGTAAGGGGAGACACAGCATTTACTCCACCCCAGACATGGAAGAGATAGAAAGGAGAGGCTAAACCTCAGAAGTCTGAACCCGAGGAGACTCAAACATTGCATTGGTGGTGGTTGAAGTCAGGATGAAGCAGCCTCTGGGCACGGTAGAGTGAGACAGGAATAACAATGGAGCCCAAGAGAGTGTGTAGGTGCAGGCAAAGGAATAGGAAAAGCAGAGAGGATGGAGCCTGAAAATGGAGTTGAACCGGATGAGAGAAGCAGGTGAGGGAAGGAGGGGAGTCCCGATGCCAGGTGTTACCGAAAAGCAAGTCAAATAGAACAGGACAGCTGCTATCAACTTGGCCACGGGAAGGCATTGGTAGCTTTCACATTAGCAGAATCACTGAAGTCTGGAAGCAGGAAACAACACTGGGAATGGTGGAAGACATGGGACATGAGGTGCTTGGAAAACAAATGTTTCGGCCGGCGCCGCGGATCAATAGGCTAATCCTCCACCTGTGGTGCCGGCACACCGGGTTCTAATCCCAGTTGGGGCGCCGGATTCTGTCCCCCGGATTCTGTCCCTGTTGCTCCTCTTCCAGTCCATCTCTCTGCTGTGGCCCAGGAGTGCAGTGGAGGATGGCCCAGGTCCTTGGGCCCTGCACCCACATGGAAGACCTGGAGAAGCACCTGGCTCCTGGCTTCAGATCAGTGCGATGCGCCGGCTGCAGCGGCCATTGGAGGGTGAACCAACGGCAAAAAGGAAGACCTTTCTCTCTGTCTGTCTCTCTCTCTCTCACTGTCCACTCTGCCTGTCAAAAAAGAAAAAGAAAGAAAACAAATGTTTCTCCCGATTCCTTAAATGCTTGGAAGGGAAGGAGGAGAGCCAGCAACAAGAAGGGTGGGGATGCACACATGATGGAGAGCTCCGTGTTTATCCAGTGACCATTTTTATTTCCTATCTTTATGAGTCAGACATGCTTAATTGCCAAATGAATTCTGATCAATGAACACACATTGGGTTGCTGTAATTTCAATGTAGAGGAGCACATTGCTTTATTCAGACTAAATACTCACATCAACCATTGTGCATTATTGATTACAACTTGTCAATCCTCTTTACTATTCATGTGGAGCTCGAGCCCCAGTTTGAGAATGTTTGTCCCCTTAAACAGCTGGCAGTCATGGGAGCCTATACTTCACTTGTAGTGAGAGGATTTTGGCTTTATAAAGAATGCGGAATAATCTAATATATGAACAACTGAAGTAAGGAAGACACGATATGGGAGAAGCCACAGCAAAGTTGTGTTTGCTAACAAGATAATTAGTGCTATGTGGAATGTCTAGGTATGTATTTGAATGAGGTGATTTCCTTTTACCTATAAAATATTTTCATTATACCCTTTGGTTTTAGTTTTTGTGTGGTAAGAACATTTAACACAAGATCTATTCTTTTCACAAATTTTAGTAAGTTCTTAATTGCTATAGGAAACCAGACCATTAAAGTCACTATCCAGAGTCCCAGCAAAGATAGCAGAGCTGGTTTAGTTCTGAGATATCCACTCAGCCTCAAAGCTCTGCTATCTCTAGGAGACACCATCAGATATAAGCCCATGTTGCTATTCAAAGTAATTGTAGGAATTATATTAAATGGAGGGGAGTGGCTCGACCATATAGGATTTGTCAGTGCGTAAGCCTAAAAGACATCCCTGGGTAAGCCTAGACAGTCAGAGCCTGGAAACCACATATCTTTGCTAGTCTGAATTGCATCTTCCTCAGAAGCACCATAGCTGATGTCTCTGGTCAATGGCTGGGACGCTCATTCCTCAGGAGTGCGGCATGGAGAAGTAGGGAAGGAAACTCTATTTTCACATGAGAAATTGTGATCAGCTGTGATTCTCCGCAGCCATGAATTTTAAATAGCACTCTATTTTCAGATTCACTATTTCAGTCCTAATCAGCCAGGAGAAGGCAGCCATGGGGGTTAGAATTTACAAGCCCCTTGGCTCACTGAAAGCTCACAGGGGACTGCAAATGAGATTTGAACTCATACAACTTGCCCCTCAGAGTACAAAGGGGGTCCAAGTTTGTTTTCGCAGACTCAGCATTTGAAGCAAACTACAGGGTGGCTTGCAAGCCCTTGAGTGTCGGAGCCTCTGAGCAGTGGATGATGAGCTGGGCTCTCGCTGCTGAGCTTCTCCGTGCACTGCTAGGTTAAACATGGAGGGACACAGTTCACCTCCGGAGCTAGAGAAACACCGCAGGATGGTCCTTGTTCTTGCAGGACCCTTGATTCTTGCAGCTCCCTTGGAAATTAGAATCTACAGCAATTCTCCAAAACCCACAAAATACTAACGTTTGCCCCAGATGAAATCCCAACAGGTACCATTGGAGGACTTCATCACAGATTTACTGTGGCTAAAACCCTTTTCCATCACTCAAATTCTCAATAAATAACTCTTGGTGTGAGTAGATATATAAATATAAGATTAAGCTGCTGTTTTCATATGGTTTCCTGGTTTTGTTGTTTTTGTTTTTGTTTTTCTTTTTTTTCCAGAATGGAGGGTAAAAATGTCAAAAGGATAAAATGAGTCAAATTAATGCCTTTAAGACAAATCCTATGTTACTGAAAAATCAATACAGCTCATTTGCTGATCTTATAGAAATATGAAATCTCCTTCTACCAAAAATAGGAAATCTGGAAGTAGCTGTTTTAGATGATTATGTTTCTATACAGGGAGCCATAAGCATGGTGTCTGGGATTGTAGTCTATGGTGCCCTCTGGTGGAAAGGGATCAATATCATGTCTCTTAATTCTCCAAATCAACTGACAATTTTCAAAGAAATCCAGGTTCAGTTCCTGCTGTCTTGTGCTAAGATTTGAAAGACTGTGGGGAAGTGTCAATCCAGCAGTTTTGTTTGGTTTGCTCTTTCTCTCTGTGTATTTTTTAATGACCAAATAATCCCTTACTTTGAATAGTCTTTTTCTAGGTAGATTTGTCCAGAATTTGAGACTCCTTTAGATTTTTTTTTTTTTGGAAGTCCCTTTTTAAAAATTCCATTTAAAAGAATTCTAAAAAAATATGCAAATTTCACAGTTTTAGAAGTAGCATTTGATAGCAGTCTTATGACTGGTCTGGTGTCTTGACCAAATAATCTGAAATTTCTTACCCATAAATGAAATGTCTATTGAAATGGATCCACTAGAAATTATGTAGAAGCAAATAAATAAAGCCACCACCACAATCAAATGTGGACTATTGTGTATGTATTTTACCTGCATTTGTGGCATATTCAGCCATTCTTTTAATGGTTGTTGAATTGAGCTCTATCAACAACTAACACTAATAATTTCTTTCCTTTATTTTCAGGATTAAAAACTTACTCTCCTAAAATAGAATATTTGATTTTACATCAAAAGTCAGTCATCCTTCTTTGCAAAATACCACTTCAGATAAACAGAAGAAAATATATTCCTTTATGCTTCCTAACTTAAGAGAAAATTTTCTCCTTTCTAAGCCTTTGAATCTGAACAGAAGAGGCTCAACAGAATATGACTTTGCCAATTACCTTAGAAATGCAAAGTGTGTCTTTGGGAGTCTGCTGATAATCAGGAGGCTTAGTCAGAGTTGGAAATATTTGCAGTCAATATTACAAAAAAATTGCCTCTGAAAAACAAGTTATAATAAGAAGATGCACTGATTGAGAGAGAAATTAACAGTTGTCTTAAGGGTCTGCACAAATACCTTGAGGCTCAGAGAAGTGAGGTATCTCAGTGGAGAACTTGGGGGCTGCCAGAAGCCAGGAAATTTAAGCCCTTCTCACTTTGCCTGGGCTTCTCTCCATGACATGGAGAACTGGCCTGGATCACATCCAAATAAGCAGGGATGCATGAGCCCCACTCTGCAAATCCCTCTCTAAATATTCATTTGCAGATGCGTTGCTCCATCTCCAGGGTTCATTTCACAGTGTGTGTGCATGAAAATCCAACTGCATTTTCCAGCAAATATGATGGGGTTTGGAGACACTGCAACATGGTGTTGAGAAGGATGGGTCCCAATGGGCTGGCTCACTGAACAGGCTATTGGTTTTATTTTACCTATAAGACCACCCTGACAGGAAACTGCCATGCCACTCGCACAGCTCTGGTCACTTGAGGAGACCTTTTGCTATCAAACTTTCAAGTTTTTTTATAAGATTCTACTTGTACATAATTTTGTTCTCATCCAGGAATATTTTTATTATAATGTGGGTCCATATTTCCTCCAGAAACAAAAGATTCTGATTATATGGTCACAAGAGTCCAGTGTCTATAATGGATGATCTTTGTAATTTCATTCATTAATTCTTCTTTTCATTTTGTATCAATTTGTTCATTCATTCATATATTCAGAAATGATTTCTTGAGAGTGTTCCTGTGCTCTTTAGGATACTGCTGCCTGAAGACAAATTTTTCTCCAAAAATCCATTCAGAGTATCAGAGAGAGAGAGAGAGAAAGAGAGAGAGAGAGAAAGAGAGAGGGAGATTATAGCCCATGACTGATAAGGAAAGAAAAAATATTGCAATAAATACCTCTGGGGCCCATGTCAGGGTGAAGAATCAAATAGATATCACATAGAAAAGGAAAAGGATGCAATGTAAAACTAATATTCTCTTTCTCCCCCCGCCCCATGTTTCAGATCACTCTGAGGAGGCAGATATCATGTTCTGGGGACACTCGAGCAGCCCTAAGAGAAAGCTTACATGAGATCTGTCCTCCCACCCCCTGGAACTCTGCCTTCCAAATATATAAATAAGCCTTAAAAAATGAAAGCCTACATGGAGAAGAACTGAGAACTGAGGCAAACACCAGAGAGAAATGGAGCAATCATGACCAACAGCTACATAGCTGAGCATGAAAAAGAATGCGTTAGCCACAACCAAGTTTTCAGGTGACATCTCCTTGTCTCCTGTGAGAGGTCCAGAACCACTCACAAGGCACTCTCAAGGTCCTAACCCACAAGAATACTAATATAATAAGTTTTAAATATACTTTATGCTAAATAATTTGTTATAGAGCACTAAGTAACTAATATGTAGTGGATGGAATGATAGAATTTGAAGGAACCTTGGATTCAAAGTTCTGGTCTTAGCACTCTAGGGACAGAAGGAGTTATTTTGCTAGGGAAAGTCTTTCCTTGGCAACCTGGTGGAGAAGGGAAAGAAGGGAGGAAACTTATGATTTAAGGATCTCACAGAAACAAAGGAGAGTACCAGGTTCAGAACACAGCCCTGTCCAATCTCTAACACTGCATACAGTAATCTACCTTTCACCATGCCAACCAAAAGGTGCATTCTTGCACTAAGAGATTAAAGAATCCACCCAAATCCCAGATTCCTTGCCATAGAAACACATGCTATCATTCACCTAGGAAAATTAAAAATAAACAGAAAATCCAGGCAATAGCTATATAAGGAGGAAAGCATGAAAATCAAAATTTTTTTACCTAAAGAAAACATTTGCTGCAAGAGAAACCACTAAACAAAGATAAACCTATAAAACAGTAGCCTGATATTAATTAAACATCTTTAAATAAGCATCTGCAAATATGAAAAGACATCTTGAATAGGACACAAATTCAGAAAAGTAATGGATACAAACAGAAAGATATGATATGACTGCTGACCAGTATTTCTAGATAAACTGAAAAAAGAAAGACAAATTATGGGAAGCATTGTGGCGCAGTGAGTTAGGCCACTACCTGTGATGTCAGCATCCCTTATGAGTGCTGGATCTTTTCCTGGTTGCTCCACTTCTGGTCCAGCTACCTGCTAATGCACCCGGGAAAGCAACAGAAGACGGCACAAGTCCTTGGGTCCCTGCAATCCACGTGGGAGACCAGAATGGAATTCTTGGCTCCAGTCTTTGGCCTGGCCTACCCATGGCTGTTTTGACCATTGAGGAGTGAATCAGTGGATGGAAGTTCTCTGTCTCTCTCTTATCCTCTCCCTCTCTCTCTGTAATTTTGCTGCTTAAATAAATAAATCCTTAAGAACCTAGAAAAAAGACAAAAATGATCTCACAAATAAGGACTAAAATACAAATAAGTTAGGTAGTATACTATAAACAAAAAACCAAAAAGACATTAAAGAGAGGAATGAAAACAGCTAAAAGAGTAGAGTCACAAAGAAAGTGATATAGAAGATAAGATGAAGATGTGAGAGAAACAGTGACAAAACTAACATTTAAAACTTAGCCGAGGAAAACTTTCCAGAAATAAAAAATCAAAGTCTGCATGTTGAAATTTGCCACCTTTACCAGATAAACTTTATTGGAATTTAGAAAAAACAGATTTAAACATTCAATAACTTAAGGCATAGTCTACTCATAAGCCTTCCCTCAGTAGTCCACAAGAGAAAGCTTCATTCAACTGAGAAATGACTAGGCGAAGCCGGACACAAGGACTAAGAAAAGAACTGATGGCATCTATTTTGCACCTTGGAGTAAAATAAGATTGGAGACAACAATGGAAGAATAGTACATAATTGTTATATGACCTGGTAAAGAAGAAAATAGCCAAAGAAAAACAAGGAAAAGAAAGAGTTGTGTTGTTTGTTGAATGGGGAGTATGTGAGGGCTGAAGGATATTATTTAAATTTCATAAACCAAATAGTAGCACCCATACAATAAAAACACAATAATAATAAAATGTTGATTTCTACCACCTAGTAGATGCCATCAGTAAATATTTCATTTGGCCAAATGTTTGGAAACAATAAAAACTAAATGCTCTCAAAAAAATGTATGAACTCCAATTCCCACTGGTTCTGTAGTCTTTTAATTTCATTCATTTACATTCTGTGCCTGGACCCTGAATTCACTTTAGCTGGGACCCTGGGAATACTATATTACATAATTGACAACTCTACAATCCTACTCTCAAGAAGTTCACACATCTATTTATATCTGATTACTATTCATAATGTCAATAATGACATTTCTCATTGAGGCAGTGAGAAAGTGAATTTCTGTATCCAAAAGCCTAGCGTATGGAAGGAGCATTTTGAAGAACTTACCATGAGTACTTTCTTGGTAACAGCTCACATCATCATGTAGACAGTCCTATTTCCACCAGCACATCCAAGCTTCTTTGATTGTACTGGATTACACAGACAATGTAATGTTCTTGTATGCAAAATAAGAGGTTGTTTTATTATTCATCACAGAAACAAGGAATAACTTTGTGTGAAACCAAATCTTATATCACAATCTTAGTAAATATTAAAAACAAATCCATCATTTCTTTTATTTATTTATTTATTTATTTAACAGAGTGGACAGTGAGAGAGAGAGAGACAGAGAGAAAGGTCTTCCTTTTCCGTTGGTTCACCCTCCAATGGCTGCCGCAGCCGGCGCACCGCACTGATCTGAAGCCAGGAGCCAGGTGCTTCTCCTGATCTCCCATGGGGTGCAGGGCCCAGGCACTTGGGCCATCCTCCACTGCCCTCCTGGGCCACAGCAGAGAGCTGGCCTGGAAGAGGGGCAACGGGGACAGAATCCAGCGCCCCAACCGGGACTAGAACCCGGTGTGCTGGCGCTGCTAAGGCGGAGGATTAGCCTGTTGAGCCATGGTGCCAGCCCTAATCCAGCATTTCTAGAGGATGTATCCTTAGGATAAAGTAGAAAAAAATGTGCTAAATTCTATACACTTGGATGAAGACAGAACAATTGATTACAACACACTCTGAAACAATGGGTAAGGATGAGCTTTGGGCCAGCAGTTAAGATGCTGGTTAAAATGTTCACATCTCACATCGGAATACCTGAGTTCAATTCCAACTTTCTACTAGTGCAGACCCTGGGCAGTAGCAGGTGATGGCTTGAGTGGTTAGGTCCCCACCACCCATGTAGGAGGCCAAGGTTAGGTTCTCAAACTCATGGCTATGGCCTTTGCAGGCATCTGAGGAGTGAATGAGCAGATGGAAACTCTTTGTGTCCTGAAAGTAAGGATAGAAATACAACAGTAGGTTACATGGAGCATATTCCAACTAGAGGAATTAACTTACAAGGGTAATGATTATTGTGTGCTGTAAATAAGAAGAATTTGTTGAGATCTTAGTAAAAAAGTAAGAATGGGAACAGGAGAGGGAGGAGAAAGAAGGGTGGGAGTATGGGTGGGAAGAATCACTATGTTCCTATATTTGTATTTATGAAATTTGTGGAGTTCGCATACCTTAAACAATAAATTTCCATATGCTTAAAAAGAGAATAATCTATTGAAAAAAGTAAAGAAATACCAAAGATCCACACATCTGATTTCTCTTGTACTCTCACACTTTCATACTCTCAACTTCATCTCTCCTTAAAATGCTTATCTATTTTCATTGCATTTGAAAGGCAGAGCGATAGATCAAGAGAGATTTCCCATCCACAGCTTCACCTTTGACACCCTCTGCAACTTAATCACAGCTCCATGTGGAGTGCAACTCACCCTGCTCTGCCGGCAGCTCACCCCAAGTCTATATAGCACATCTTTCCCTGTTTACCCCAGGCCCTTACTTTAAGGCATGTATAGAAATTTGAAGGAGTTATCACACCATGTGAGCTGATAAATATTTCCTCCTGGAGATGGTGTGGTGAAAAATTTCAGAAGTTACTTTCAATGCTTCTCAGAAGATCGGGCTGGGTAGAGTTGCTCATGGCAGCTACCAACTCATCAGCACATTCTTCCCCCTATTCCTTTTCCACTTCCTCTGATCCCCAGCTCCTGCTTCCAAAAATCAACTCCAAATAAGCTAACTGAACACAAGACATTGGTAGTGGGTTTATGGGACCCAGACTAAGCCACTCATTTAACAGTTTCACCCCTCCTTGTAAGTGAGAGAGAAGAACATCTTGTGTTTGTTTTTTTGTTTGTTTGTTTGTTTGTTTGTTGTTTTTTTTTAACCTGAAATAACCTCTACCCACAACCCCTTAGACCACTTTTTGCCTCATTCTTAATTTTCTGTCTCTAACAAGCAGAATAACAACCAGCACCTTGCATTTCTGAGCCAACACAAGCAACTGCCCCTCTGGGGTGCAGAGGTTCTTACTCAAATGTGCATAACAAAATTGTTCATGGAGCTTTATAAAAATACATCATCCTGGACCCTGTCCTAAGTGCCTGGTATCTCCTAATGTTGTTCTGATGTTCAGCCATAATTGATAACCATTGCTCTAGAGAGCCCAATCTATCCTGTCATCCTTGTCTGCCACCATCATTTATCTTTCATTCATAATTTATTTACTTCCAACCACATATCAGACATTGGGTCAGAATCTGAGAATAAGACGAGGAATAGAACTAAGTCCATTCTGGGGCCTTGAACTTATTTGGAATGCTGTTGTCTCTGTGCAGCCCTCCCGGCCACTTCTGCTGCCCCTAATTAGGAGAGTTATCCCTGCTCTGCTCCCAGGTTCTTGGCGTCACCTTGCTGCAGAACTCATTGTATTCAGTGACATAATTGACAATTCTGTTTCTTCTACTCTATGATGAGCTCACCAAGTGCTGTATTCCCTACTGTGATTTTCTCAATAATATTAGAAGGGAGGGAGGGAAAGACAGAAGAGGGAGGGAGAGGGGGAGCCAGTGAGCAAAGCAGACGTAGCACTGGGAGTGTCTTCGATATCATTCTTAACTTCTGGGCAATCCAGGTACAAAGGAAAGAAACCCGAGGAGTACCTACAAGTTAGGCAGTCCCATATTCAAGTCTCTCAACGACATGACTCACATATGTCGTCACTTCAGAGAGTCAAGGCGGTAGGAGTCTTGCCCAAGGTCACATGTACTTCTTGGTAGCGGGAGCTGGGCTTCGAACCCCAAGCTCCCACTGAGGAAAAGGTCGAGAGCTTTCCCTGAGCTTGCATTCTGCTTGTGGACTGCTGATGTGGACAAGTGCATGTTTGTAGACTTCCCCCTCCTCTGGAACTCCTCACCGACAGAATTATAGTTGTCTCACCATTTCTAATCAAAGCGTCAGTGTTCAGCAAAGGTACCATCAGGAGTGGAATAAACTCTTCAAGGGAGCATGCCTGTTCCTTTTGATTTTGCCATTAAATGTCTCTCTAGTCCTGCTAGAAATTTTTCATCAAGGTCCCTCTCCAAGTTCCTCCGGATGACTTTGAAATTTAAATTTTCCCATCATCATCCAGAATGAAGGGGGAGGTGAAAAAAGACATATGTCGTTTTTCTCCTTTTCCTCCTGGCCTGCAGTGTCTCCTTTTTTCTCGCCTTCTGCTTCTCTTATCTGTGATATATCTGAAAAATATTTCACTCCTGTCTTAAGCTCGCTTTCTTCTTCCCTTCCTTCGTTCTCCAAGCTTCTAAAGCTGCATCCTCCCTGTGGAATCCATGCCAAATAGAATTGCCGGGCACTGTTTGGGAAAGGCTTAGATTTGTTTCGTAGGTTGTTTCTTTAGACTTCATAAATAGAGGCGCTTATTAGCTGGCCACAATTTCAATCTCCCCTCTGTGGGTTGCATTTCATTTCTCGTTAATGTGTAAATCACAGATGCTCTAATTGCATATTGTTGCCTTTTCTTCTTGGCTCAGAGCTTGAAAATTAGTAAAGGGCTGGGACTCTGATAGAAATATCTAGAGTGGTTTTTTTTCACACAGGCATACCTGGGGATCCTGCTGAGATGGAGTCAATTTAGCTTTGGGGTGTGTGCTGGGGGTTGGCTGCTCTGACTTTTCAGTTTGTCTTTGATTCTGAGCTTAGCAACACAATAGCTAGTGTAAGAGGGAGACCCATACCGGAGGGACCTCCGCCTTTCAGATTCAGAATTGTCAATTCTGGTAAATTCCTTAAGTGATAGATGAATGCTAGAGTAATTCTTCCATTTCTCACTCATTTCCCTTTCTTCATGTCTCCTAATAATCCTACTCGGGTATTTGTTAGGAAACTGGTGCAGTTTTATCTATGGCACAATCTACATCCTGATTTACATCCTAAGCCCTGGCTCCCGCTGCCATTGCTGGAAGTTAGGTGGCCACATGGCCCAACCACTGTTGTCAAGCTCCACCCCCATCCTAATGGGATTTGCTGCTCCTGCTTCCCTGCCTGCCCTCAGGCAAAATTTTAAAAGAGCCTGTTCCTAGCCGGTGCCACGGCTCACTAGGCTAATCCTCCGCCTTGCGGCGCCGGCACACCGGGTTCTAGTCCCGGTCGGGGCACCAGATTCTGTCCCGGTTGCCCCCGGTTGCCCCTCTTCCAGGCCAGCTCTCTGCTGTGGCCAGGGAGTGCAGTGGAGGATGGCCCAAGTCCTTGGCCCTGCACCCCATGGGAGACCAGGATAAGCACCTGGCTCCTGCCATCGGATCAGCGCGGTGCGCCGGCTGCAGCGCGCCTACCGCGGCGGCCATTGGAGGGTGAACCAACGGCAAAGGAAGACCTTTCTCTCTGTCTTTCTCTCTCTCTCACTATCCACTCTGCCTGTCCAAAAAAAAAAAAGAGAGAGAGAGAGAGAGAGAAAACAAAAGAGCCTGTTCCTGAACACATGGCTCCCTTGGCTCTTCTCTCCTGCTCTCTTGGCTCCTCTCATCTGCTCTCCTCTACTCCTCTCATCTCTCTTCTCTCTGCTCTGTCTTCTCACTAGCTCCTCTCCTCTGTCTCTCTCTCTCTCTCTTAAACTCTCTTTCTCTCTCTTATCCTTCTTCATCCCTCCCCTCCAGTCTGCTGGGTTTTCCCCAAAAAACCCTTTCCCTTACTCCGGAGTTTGGTGTGTTTTGTGACAGCATAACTAACAGTATTGCCAATCTTGCTGCTGCTGGCAAAAAGTTGCAAGTGTTTTTTCACCTGATGATACATTTATTTAAGTTGAATTAGCTGGAGCATAATTATTTGAACCAGTTTATGTGTTGAGGAACATATAAAGCTGATGATAGCTGGGACTGATTTTGAAATTCTCCTAGTGAATGAAAGCAGCCGTGTAAATGAAAGTGTAGCTTGTGCGCAGCTGCACGGGTGTGAGAATCCCAGGCCATGCCCACATGCCCTTCTCTCTCAGCCTGTAAAATCCGTTAATGCTTTGCATCTTAAGCAGGTAGCCAGGTGATTTCTCTGCACATTAGAGCTTAGGAAACATTGTTCATGGACTGAGATATCCTCCAATACTTTGCTTTGAAATATGTGGGTCATTCATCCCAAATGCTGTTGAAGACAGAAAAGGCAGGCACATAGCACAGGTGTAAAGCCAACCATAGAACGAATTCAAGTTTAAAGTAGAGCTTCTCTCTGGTTGGCTTTGTTCCCACAGGGAACACACCTTAAGGATATCCGCCCTATCATAGCGTTCCTCTCAGTCTGTCTTGTGCAGGATTTCTGTTGGCCAAAACTTATTTCAAGGAGGACTGCAAGGCTGAGGAAGAGAACCGCACAACTCGGAAGGCGTATCTGTTAGAACTGAAATCGAGCCATCCTGGACATGCGAATCCACCACAATGTCTCCATCCCCTTCCCCCAGTTTAAATGGCCTCACCCTACTCCAACCACTGCAAAGCAACTTCTTACTAAATTAACTCACTCTATTGAGAGTCTGGTTCAGCTGACCCCATGGGGTCCCAGATCACAAGACCCATGGAATCATTTACATAAATAACATCTTTTTACATTTTTAAGACTTATTTTATTTATTTGAAAGGCTGGGGGAAGGGAAGGAGAGAGGGAGAGAGGGAGGGAGAGAGAGAGAGATAAAAGAGAGAGAGAGAAGAGAGAGAGGAGAGAGAAAAGAGAGGAACAGAGACAAAGAGACAGAGAGAGAGCCTGTATCCCCTGAGCCTGCATCCACTGCTCCACTTACCAAATGCCCACAACAGCCAGGGCTAGGTCAGACCAAAGAGAGAAACCAGGAGCTCAAGCCAGGTCTCCCACAAAGGTGGAAAGAACCAGACTACTTGAAGCACCTGCTGCCTCCCAGCATGCTTGTTAGCAGGAAGCCCGGATTGGGAAGACAGCCAGGACTTGAACCAGGTGCTTCGACATGTGATGCAGGAGTTCCAAGCTGTGTCTTGATGGCTAACATAAACACCAGCACACACACATAACATCTTGTTGTTTGGATTTAATTCCAGAGTTCTTCCAGGAATCCCAAACTCTAAGCAAAACGTTGTCACCTCCAACTCTCTCCATACTAACAGGGGCTCAGCTTGTCACCAACTGCATTCCCGAAACACACATCTCTGAACAAGGAAAGGAGAGCCACTAGCACTGAGGACAATCCAGAGAGCTGAGCACACAGCTCTCAACCGGGCTTCAGTCTGTAGGGTCCCTTACCCTTAACCCCTAGAGTAGTCTCACAATTAAATGACGGTTGCCTGACTCCTTGCTGTGTGTTTTGCAAATAAATACCAACTTTCTTCCACCACTGAGATGTCAGTAACTAGCTTGCTATGTATTGAGTGGTTGGTAGACTCAGGTTTTGGGGTTGTGAACTAAAAACAATCTGTTTTACTCCCCCAAAACCCACAACAGCCAAGGCTGAGCCAGGTTAAAGCCAAGAGCACAAAACTCCATCCAAGTCTCCTATGTGGGTGACAGAGACCCAAGCACTTGAGCCATCATCTGCCACCTTCCAAGCTGTGCAGGACACTCAATCAGAGATGGGACTGGGCCTTGACCCAGGCACTCTGATATGGGACGTAGGTGTCCCAAGCTGTGACTTAACGGCCACACCACATGCCCACACGTGCTGTGGCAAGTTCTTGCTTATCCTTGAAACCATAGTTCAGACCGTGGTACTGTGCCGCGTCTTTGGGTTCCTTCAGCCTTAGTGCCTTAACCTGAGCTTTGTTACGCTTTATTCAATGGGATTTACAAGTCTCTTAGCTTGTGTAAGGAAACATACATTCCTTTATTTTTAGCAACATCCAACAGAAATTTAACATTCCTCTTATTAGTTATGATTATAATCAATAAGCCTTAAAGTATTTGGAGTACTTTGTAACAATAGAGATTGCAAATATATACGCATCGCACTATAACTATTGCAGACAATCATATGCCCAGGTCATTAAGTCTTATCCATGACATTCATAAAGAGTCATATATTACTATAGCAAAAACATTTTTTAAATTTTGTAATTTTTTCCATTATAACTATTTCATTTTATTCCAGTGTACCTTGGTTGCCTTTAAAGATATTTTCAGGGAACATATTGCCAAATGATAAAGAAACTCCTGTCATTCAGAAATCAAGAACCTAGTATAATGCTTCTCTCTTGGAAGTGTGACAATTTCATTGCAAGGAGTGCAGGAGAGTCCAAAACCTACATAAATCACTGAAGCAAAATACTCATCTCTTTCTTTTTTTTAAATTTTTTTTTTTTGACAGGCAGAGTGGACAGTGAGAGAGAGAGAGACAGAGAGAAAGGTCTTCCTTTGCTGTTGGTTCACCCTCCAGTGGCTGCTAAGGCTGGCGCGCTGCAGCTGGCGCACTGCACTGATCCGAAGCCAGGAGCCAGGTGCTTCTCCTGGTCTCCCATGCAGGTGCAGGGCCCAAGTACTTGGGCCATCCTCCACTGCACTCCTGGGCCACAGCAGAGAGCTGGACTGGAAGAGGGACAACCCAGACAGAGTCCCACACCCCGACCGAGACTAGAACCGGGGATGCTGGCACCACAGGTGGAGGATTAGCCTATTGAGCCGCGGTGCCGGCCTCATCTCTTTCTTTTAAACATTTTTCACTGGTCTTTAGTTTTTGTTTTTGAAGAGGTAACATATCACAGAATAGAAATGCAAAAGATGGGAAAAGCATGTAGCGAAAAATCTCCTTGGAAAGCTCGTTTGCCCTGTGGATTAAATCAGTGTGATGAGTTTCTTGTGAGCATCTGCAGATGTGAGCAGGTGTGTGGGTGTGGGTGTGAGTGTGTGCAAACACAGGAGGGGAACTGCAAACATATAGCAACACACACACAGTTGTGTACCCACATTTAAAGAAAATAAAACTGCAATTAAAATCATACTTTAAAAACCCCGTATAGTTTACCGCATTCCATCTTGAGTATTCCTGTTTTTCTCCACTTTCAGCCTGAGAGCCTCAGCGTGAATCTGGATGCACTGGCCAATCAATGTAAGCAGCTTAAAGTAAATAACATGAGGCAGACTTCTGGGTATTGCTAATGGAAGCTGACTTTTTTCCTTAAGTAGTCTAAAGTTCAGCTCCTCAAAAGTAAATTGCCCATCATTGCTCAATACTTTAGTTTATGGTATTTTTTCTTTTTTAATTAATTAAATCCAGAGGTGGATTATAGTATATCTACTAGAGGGAATTTAATACAATGTTCAAAGTAGTGCAATTGAAAAATAATATAGTGAAAGTGCTTGCAATATAAGTGAAAAAGACATTGAGTTGCATAGTCATATAGAATTGCATCATTTTAAATTGATACAAAGATTTAAGAACTATGTATAAAAAATAAAAGAATGAAATAAAATAAATTTCAGTGAGATTGTAATAGATATTTTCATTTATAAGTCAGTTTGAAGGTTCTTAGTTCTTTATAATAATCATGAACACTTAAAACAATTAGCAAAAAAATTCACAAGAAAAACAGAAATCCAAATTAAGAGAGTCAAAGACATGGAGATGGAAAACCAGAGACAAAATACACAGAGCTTTATGAAAGAGTGAAACAGAAGAAAAAAGAAAGTTGTTAGGAGACTCATTCCTGAAGCAGACTTTTCTGGCGTCTGAGACTGGGTTCCGCTCCCTCCATCAGACATCAGGAAGTGTTAAGAGAAAAGACATCTGCTTCAGCTGTGGACAGTAAAAAGGCAAGAGACACTCCAGCAATGGTGTGCCTAAGACACGCAGATCCCAGAGCCAGGGTTGGAGGCAGGTGGGGACCAGATCTCACAGCCACTGCACACAGATTTCCAAGTGAGGAAGGTACACAGCCAGCCTGTGAGGGAGCAGGCAGAGTCTGGGAGGCCCGTCCATGGGGCCAGCTTCAGCATTTATGTCCTGGGTGTCCCCACGTGGAGTGGCCAGGAGGTAAGTTGAAGGAAGGGGTTGAAGGCAGAGTTTGCAAACAAGAGAATGGAAAGGCAAAATATCTGGGTGTACTGACAATGCCATGTTTGGTTTGCAATAAACAATGAGTGAAGTAGTAAAAGGCCAATGAAGAAGACAGATTGAGTAGTGTACATTATTACGCTATGTCAGAACTACAAGCTAAAAATGCTTCAGAAGAAATATATAGAATGACACTCAACATACAACATATAAGATGTCCTTGAGAACTGTTTAGTGCCATTAAAAGGGCTATTACTTTCAATTATCATTACATAATCAGTAGTACAAGGACATAGATGTCTCTTGTTGTACTTGGTTTAGCTGATTCCAAGTCAGTGTTATGCCAAAGCACCTAGCTACCAGCTGCACTTCTTGTTAGTGTTTCAAGAGAAGTACCAAGTTCTTTTTGTTCATATGTGGGTTTTCACATCTTTGCCAAGTATTGAAATAACAGTTTTTTTCTTTCGTTCTCTTCCTCCATAAGTAATTGGCATGAGACCAGTGCTCATCCTAACCAGAAGCCTTGAAGAGTGAACAAACTTACGGGGTGTTTAAACTGGAAAAATTCATCTTGCTGCAGGTCAGAAATTAGACTTCTGTGGACTCAACTTCCTGTTTACCTTGAAACCAAAGTCTATCTGACATCTTAAAAATGCTGACCACTAAGTCACTGAAAATGGTTTCTGACCCAAACCACTAGGTACTGATACATGTCCTCTTAGTCTTGACTTCAGCAAAAACTTTTCAATAGAATAAAAGTGCCCGATGCTTGCTGAGCACTTGCTGTGTGCCTGTCAGTGAGACCAAGATAAGATGGATGTTCTTACTGTCCCACTGGAGAATACAGGGTGTATGTTTGCAGTAAGAGATTTGAATTTCAAACACTGGTGGGCCGACTTGAAAGCTTAAAATTTTAATGCCTGTGCTCTACCTCTGCTGCTGTACTGGGGAAGGTCTTGGTGGGGACTCTCACCCACTGCATGCCCCATTGTGATTACATTGAATATTTTAGGTGCATTTCCTGTTTAGACATGAAGTAGATATATTGTTTTTGAATGTGGATGGCTGTGTGTAAAACTTATTACATTGAAGTTTATTTCAATTTTGTTAGGCTATACAAGACACATTTATTTTTTAAAATAACCTGAATATTAGAAAAGGGAGTTGTCTTAAAATTTCAGAGGAAGAATATCTCTGCAGTATCACATACCAGTCATTGCAGGTGCCGACTAGAGAGTATGCCTTGATTGCTGCTCGAGGACCTACCAAGAGTCAACATTATTCTTTCCTTCAAAGGTAACTCCCAAGTCTATCACCAAGTGTAGAAAGAAACATATCTCAGGATGACGCATTTCCCATCAGAAATGTGGTACAGATCTTTGTAGACCAGTCCCAATCACAGTGTCCCCTGATGTCATCAATATCAAGCAAGTCCCCATTTCCTTCTTCTTTAACATTTTGTTTGGGGGTTGGTTTGGAAAGGGGAGGGGATGGTAAGGAAAGAATCTGCTGCTTAGAGAAGTCAAGTCTTCATTTTTTGTTTGTTCCTAGTTAGCCTTGGAGTAGAATGACTCGCTGAAGACATTTTGTTTAGACATATGAGATTAAAAATGAACATCATCAAAGACTCCAGTTTCAACCCACACTTACAACAGCGAGACAAAGCCACACTTACAACGTATGCACCTCAAACCCTGCAGCTTAAAACAACGCAAATGTTACTTTTTGTAGTGCTGGAGGTTACTGGTCTGAAATCAAGGTATCAGAGGGGCCAGACTCTCTCTGGGATCTTAGGAAAGACTGCTCCACACCTCTCTTCCATTTCCTGGCATCCCTTGGCTTGTGGTTTCATCTCTCCAATTGCTGCCACTGTCCACATGTCTTTATCTTCTCTCTGAGTGTGTCTCTCTAACCCAAATTTCTCTCATTTTAATCATTCGTTGGATTCAGGACCCACTTTAAACCAGTATGACCTTATCTTAACTTGATTATATTTCCAATGGACCTATTTTAAATAAGGTCATATACACACTTTCTGTTAGGACTTGCGCATATCATCTTGTAGGAAACTGAGAAGGAGAACGCAATTCAATAAAGTGAACCAAATAAGTTCAGTAGTAATATTCACGTAGATATTCTCAATGAGATGCTGAAGACCGTGTGAGGGCTAGTATGGGAATGTAGACCCCCAGGGTGCAGATGTGATGAAATTTGCTCCTTCTTCAGGCTTTTCCATCACCAGTGAGGATGGAGAATGACCAAGAAGGCTTTCAAGGGCTGGCTAGTGAAACAGGTTTCTGCAGAAGATGCCACCCAGACCCATCTCTGCATGGGGGAAAGCAACAGCAAAAGCAAACAAAGAACAAGAACAGCAACAAAATCTCTGATCTTTTTTTTTTATTTATTTGACGGGTAGAGTTATAGACAGTGATTGAGAGAGAGACAGAGAGAAAGGTCTTCCTTCCATTGTTTCACTCCCCTTATGGCCGCCACGGCCAGCATTCCGCCCATCCGAAACCAGGAGCCAGGTGCTTCTTCCTGGTCTCCCATGGGAAGGGAAGGGTAAGACAAAAAGTGTTGTCTTAGGACACTCTCAGGCACAGTGATAAAGTATTGGTCATTCTTTTACTCAAAATCCAACACAAACTCCAAGGCACGCATCTGGGAAGTGTTGCAAAGAAACCTGGTTGATCTCTTCTGGCCTGAAAGATTCTATATTTCTAATGTAAGAAACCCCCCCAAACCATTTATAACCATAATAAGAAGCCAGAGGAGCTGCCATTTCTGTTGATGGGCGTGATTTAATCTATTCCATATGCTGTGCGTTTATGTAAGTCCCGGTGTACTGGCAGCCCCTACTCTGGTGGCCTCCCAGTGAAGTCCAGCAGCAGCCCAGCCCGTGTTGCTCCTTGTCTGAGGAAGCCGACAATGAGTGCCACGCTGCCCAACCCTATGGGAAGCCTCAGAGCCAGGCTTTCCTTGGGACTCAGCCACTGCTTCCAGGTTGTGGTTGTCACTCTCCCAGGAACAGTTTAGGATCCTTGCCAGGTTTCTTAGTTGTAAACCATGTTAAACAATGAAAAGGGCTACAGAAAAAAAATTGTGGATAATATAGCACTATATGTAGTATTCAGAGGGACAGTAGTTATCTTAGGGTTGCAAAGACAAGCAAAATGACCACTCCTGCTTTCATATGGGAGGGTACTTCAAAATGGTCAAAGGAAAATGCATGTTATGAAAAAAATATGCATTTTTGCATCAAAATAAGCATCAATTCCCATGAACTTTATGGAGTATATGCAAATCACACCCATGTTTATAAAAACTAAAGTGCATGTATATAAAATAAAATTCAGGCAAAATTATTACAGGGTTGTAGAGTTCAAGATGCAGCTATCCTTAGGAGGAGGGTATTGCATCATTATGTAGACGGCATCATGGGAGAACGGTCTTATTGAGGGAGGATCATATTATATTCCTTGTTTACACTTGTGGCTATCACCTAGGAAAACCGTGCTGATCATTTATGACACATGCATGCTGCTTTGTGTTATTCATTTATTTATTTATTGTCATTTTACTTGAAAGATACAGAGACAGAAGCAGACACAGAGAGTCCTATCACCTGCTGATTCACTCCCCAATTGCTTGCAAGAGCGTGAGCTTAGTTGGGCCAAAATTAGGAGCCCAGAACTACACCTGGCCTTCCACATGAGTGTCAGGGACCCAAGTACTTGAACCATCATGTGTTGCCTCCCAGGGTGCATTAGCAGGAAGCTGGATCAGAAGCAGAGAGGCTGGGACTCTAACCAGGCACTGTGATATTGGGATGTGGGGATTCCACACAGTGCCTTAACCACTGCACTAAATACTCACCTTTGTGGTATTATGTTTAGGTAAAAAGTAAAAAAAAAAAAAAAATCAAACAGGAAACAAGCCAACCATGAGATAAGATGGGACAAGAAAACTGCAGTAGGCAGAAGAGCTGTGTGTATCTGTTTCCAACCGCCAGCTTACTCTCATTAGTTTTGGTTGGATTCTGTTGAGGCGAGACCTCATTTACATGTTTCTAGCAGGAGTCACTTGTTGTCTTGGAAATATTTATTTGATGCAACTTGCTTCCCGACTATTGTGATCTTGTGCACTTCTCTGGATAAACATACCTTCTGGACCTCAGGTCTTCGGAAAACCCTACCTGTACATATTCAATTCTGTCTTAGCTCACACATATAATTGTTTTCTCAAATGTCTAACACTTGCCTCCTTCCATCAGCAGTTCCCTTTAGGTACTATGCACTACATTGGAGGTTCCAGGAAGGCTGGGGGTGCTGGAAGACTGCATGATAATACAGAATTATCCTTAGAAATTAGGGGTGAATTCAGTGCAATGGAAAGCTACACCTCTGTGTTCTCTCATTCTTGTGGCCTGGGAGCCAGAATTCCAAGCCCTTACATTCATGTCTTCCAGAACCCAGGGAACATTGCAGAGTAGGTGAGTGTTGCCATGGCTGTACTGTTGTGTTCTTGAGTTTGCCCATCTTCTTGGATAGGCATCGTTTCCTTTATGCTTTCTTACTCAGATTTGCCTCCACATGAACATCTTGAACTTTAAATGGGGAAATTTGGAACTGAAAAGTTTAAATTATACATAGCATGTGATTGCCTTTACAATCTTATTTTATCTTTTTGACAGGCAGAGTGGATAGTGAGAGAGAGAGAGACAGAGAGAAAGGTCTTCCTTTTGCTGTTGGTTCACCCTCCAATGGCCACTGCATCCGGCACACTGCACTGATCCGAAGCCAGGAGCCAGGTGCTTATCCTGGTCTCCCATGCAGGTGCAGGGCCCAAGCACTTGAGCCATCCTCCACTGCACTCCCGGGCCATAGCAGAGAGCTGGCCTGGAAGAGGGGCAACCAGGACAGAATCCAGTGCCCCAACTGGGACTAGAACCCGGTATGCGGAGCGGCGCTGGCCCTGCCTTTACAATTTTAGAGAGTTTACTCATGGTATACACTTTGCCTCATAACCACAGTGAGAAATAAAGGATATGCACTTGTACAGATAAAGAAACTAAAGTACACACACACACACCACACAGAGAGACACAGACACACACACACACAGACTATTCTGCAGTTAGTATACCTAGTCAGAATCCAAGATCTTTCTGTTTTCAGCTTGCTGGTTCTTTATCCAATATTTCATAATCTACTTTTCAGAATAAAAATATGATAGTGGAATATCAAGTAATAGAAAATTTATTTCTGACAAACAATCAATCCCCTTAAGCCCATCAGTTGAGTCAGCACTATGGGGAAGAAAATCTTTAGCCTTGGTATCAAGTTAATGCTAAGTCTGGGTCTTATCTGCTACATGAAAATATGGCCCCATCATGCAGCTGTTCAAAGCCCTGTTTCCACCGCGTTGCCAACGTGACCAGCCTGCTGCCTTGTGTGACTGTGAAAAGATCAGTGGGAAGAACCAGTACCTGTGACTAGGGCTTTGGAAAGTTGAAGATGCCAGGCACCTCTCTCCTTGTGGCTGAGCTCAGTGTCCCGGATGCTTTGAGGAAAGGGGAACAGCCACTCTGCTAAGGCACAGAACTAGGAGACGGGCAGCAGTAAGGGCCTGGAAGAGCTCCCATGTGCGTGGAGGAGAGAAGTGACTCTAGGACCTCCAGAGCAGCTCTTCAATCCACTCTGCATGGAGACACAGAAGGGTTAAGCAAATTGCCCACACAGTTGCCTGATCTTATTTCATCCAGTACTTACTAGAATGTGACGTCCTTGCAAACAAGAACCATGTGAAATGGTTTGGACAGAATGTGACTGCCCAACTTATACAGATGCTGAAACCCCAAAAGTCTTACTTTAATGGTACATGGATTAATGCTCATAGTTGGTGGATTGAGGGTGGAGGCTTGATCCAATTATGCTGTCTGGGAGAAGAGCCTTGTGGGAGGTCTTTGGGCCCTTGGAGGTTTGTCCACATAAGGTGATTCTTGTGAGAGGATTGGTTATACAAACCGAGCTGAATTCCTGTCTCTCTCCGCTTCCTGTCTCTCGAAGGAGCCTCCCACTGCATTTGATCTGTCATCTACTGTTTTCATGAGAGTGCTGGGTTTTGGACTCTTAAGTCTCCAAAACCACAAGGCACAATAAACTTACTTCCTTCATTAGTAGCTTTTTTTAAGTGTTGTAGTTATAGAGAGGGAAAGCTGACTTATATGTCACGCCTACTCTGTAGGATTAAAATGTTTGCAGAGGGCTCATTTGCTAGACAGTATTATGTGAATGAATCAATGAAATGGTATGCCCATCTACTAGGTAGATAGGTTATTTTCTTCCAGAACAAATCAAAGGTGGGCTCAGATCTAGAGAAGGTGGGAATATGAAGTTATTGTAGGGATGGAGAATGTGAATTTTGTTGGGTTTCTGTGACCAAGGTGATTATAAGGAATGGCCAGTTCTTCTCTCTGCACAAACTACACATCTTAGGCCAGACTGTCTGTAACATTGCTGATCACAGGAAGTTGACATTTCCTAAAGCTATATCAGAAGAGGAAAACTTTGGAGCCAGGCATTGAGAATTTGGACTTGTGTTTAAAAGCACTCTCTAACCCTTCTCAAAGGTAGGTTGTGAGTGGGTTGTCTGACCCTCCAGGTCTTATATGTGAAATGGGGACCGTGGTGGTACCTAGCTCAGAGCACTCTTATCGTGGTCCTGTGAGTTCAAGTGTCTGGGGCGCTTTGCACAATTCCGGGCTCCATGTGAGAGTTCAGTGAGTGGTAATCCTTGCTTTTAAAACCTTATGTTACCTTACTGGATCCATTTAGGAACACACAATCTGGGATTTGGGGTTGGAAGCCACAGGAGACTTATACAGCAGCGCCACCTGGTGCCTACTTTATCACAGTGGTAACCTACAATTTCCTAAGGGCAAGACAAAGATCCTGGGAGAGATTGCTACCGACTTTCTGGGATTTAAACGAAAAGGGTCTTATGGTATACGAGAGAAATTTCTCATCATTATTGTAAAAGTCACTCATTTACAAAAATTCCAGAGATAATCAACTCTATTGAGATGAAGTTTGAGTTAAATCATTTTTATACTAGCTTTGGAAAGTATCTAAATGTTGCTTTTGTTAGTATCCCTTAACAAAAAAACGATTATGAAACACCAACTTTGTTACAACTATTGAAAGTTGAGATCTTCTTGGAGAAAATAAATTACAATTTTTAAAAAAATACCTATATATGAGGTTAGGAAAGCCATGATTATGTTATATGTCAGGAACATCTCTAATAAATAGCATATTTCTTCCTTCTCTATCCTTCTTCTTCCAACTTTTTTATCTTGAAACCAATTATTCTTCACGATAACTTATGGATACATTTTAAGAAGTTCCCAAATGCCCTGCCATTAGAAGCGAAGTGTTTGTGCACATGTGGTAGGGGTGGTGGTATAATTTTCTTAAACACTTGAAAAAAGCCGTCAACAAAGAGAAAACAAAAAAAGTCTCCTCTAAACAGACGACGGAAGGTGAGCACTATGATCTGAAAGTCTGTGTTCCTCCAAAGTTCCTATGGTGAAACCTAACCCCCAAAGTGACGATACAAAGAGATGGAGCCTTTGGGACATAACTAGGTCCTGAGAGTCGAGCCTTTGGTAGAGCCTTGTTTGTGCTCCTCTAACAAAGGCCTGAGAAAATGTGCTCCCTCCTCCCTTCATCTAATGACACCTAGTGGGCACATTTTATGAGGAAAAGCCCATCATCAGACCCTGAACCTGCTGGCTCCTAGATGTTGGATTTTGCAGCCTCCAGAAACGGAACACATTTCTGTTTGGAAATTCCCTGCTCTGTGATATTTTGTTGTAACAGTCCAGACATACTGAGATGGTGGATAAAATGAAGTTCAAGGTCTACATTCTGAACATGAAACTATGTTCACAGAGGAGACAGTGCACACCTTACAGCCTGGACACTGGCTAGTATTTTGCATACCACCCTTGTGGCACATAATGACATTTTATTCAATGATAGACCATGTAGATGACGTTGATCCCATATGGTTATATTGCTTTGTGATGCCATCTTAGTTTATATAAGTGCACTACATGATGTATATGCAATAACAAAATTGCCTCAGGATGCATTTCTCAAAATATATTCCCATCGTTAAGCAATGCACACAGTATTCTAAAGCCTGAAGATGTGATGTGGGAAATAATCTAAATGTAACAGTAGCTTCCAAATGCACTGTAATGCAAATTGTCCTAGAGGTCAGGGAACAGAAAGACTCATAGGCCCTAAAGATGTATAAAGAACAAGGTTTATCATATCAACTAGCATCCCACAGTAAGAGGGAAAAGGAAAAACATGGAATTTATTGATCCATTGAGGGTAAGGCACAAGAAGAGTGAGAAGCTCACACTAGTTGAATATTTGGTAATATTCAGACATATTTTCTTCCTGCCTCTACCACATCCTCCTTCCCTGGTGATGATGTTGCAAGCACCAGAATTGAGATTTGAGCAAGGTGGCAACAGACAGTGGGAGCCATTGAGATGTGCTTGTCCCTTCTGAGAGAAGTAAGGAGCAAGTAGTTGAAAACCATCAATTAACCCCAATAAACTGCTACTGGTGCCAGAATGCATACCACCCAGTGGTAAGCAAATCAAGATATAATGAGTAAGGAGTGTCTCCTATCTCTCATATATGTTTAGTGAATGATATAGTGTTATCTTAGTCTTTCTATTGCTGTCCATTTTTGTTCTAGTTGATCTGGCTTAAAGATTTCTTACTTTGCTGTTAAACACATCATATGCACTTCATTCACCCAGCTTGTTTTCCTGGCTTCAAGAGAATATTTCTGAACAATACAGCAAATACACATTCCAGAATGGAACATTGATTGGCCTTTGAATATGGGTGCCAAGGTAGCTTGAACGATTCAAAATCAGAGAAATGTAGTTTCTGCTTCATTGTTCACTTGGTCGTCTATAGCTTGAGGAATGGATACCTCTGATTTTTATTGACCTACAGTTTAATCCTTGCAGGGATACATAGCACAAGTGTCAAAAGAAATCTCTCTGTTGTAATGTGTAACTCCATATGTCTTGGCCTTCAGAAAAGATGCACCAAGTAGTTGGTTGATGTAAGGCATGTTTGGAAATAGGAGTTGGCTAGTCTCTGAGTCCTGAAATATAGACAGTAGGAAAAGTATGGGAGGGGCTAGGAAGATCTAAATGTACTCCCTTCAAAGATTTTATTTTTAATTTATTTCAAAGAGAGAGAGGGAGAGAGAAATATCTTCCACCTGCAGGCTCACTCTCCAAATGCCCGCGACAAGCCAGGGTCGGGCCAGGACAACTCCAGCAGACGGGAACTCCATCACGGGATGGCAGAGACCCTCATTCTTGAGTCACCACCTGCTGCCTCCCAGGGTGCACACTAGCAGTGAAAGTGAACCCAGGCACTTAAGATATGGAAAGCAGGTATCCCAAGCTGTCAGGATGTCTGTCTCTACTGTGCTCTAAAATCCCCACATATGGGCTTTCTCAGGCCCCCTTGCATAAATAGAGTGCTCTCTTCTCTCACCCTTTTTGTGACCCCAGAAGATCCTTTTAGGCATTCCAGCTATGGCCCCCATTAGACACAGGCATCTCTCCCTCCAACCGGACCCTCTCCCAGAACTGCTCTCTGGAAGAATGCAGAAAAACACAACAGCCCTACTTTATTGATTTTATTTCCATTTTTTATTGAAAGCTTCATCAAAGAAAACAGAAATTTAAACCTAACATCCACTGATCTACAGAAAGCCCAAGGAATTGGGGAAATGGTATCTAATTTGACTGTGATACAGATGAAAAAAAATTTTAAATGAAACCAGAAACACCATAGAATTACAGAACATTCCATGACATTCAGAGACAGCAGTACAAAAATGCTCTTAAATAAAATTTAAAATAGAATGATGTTTTAGAAGTCCCATGAAGTTGAATATGGCCAGAAACTAGAGTTTTAAAAGAAGCTGTGTCCCTTTTCTTATTTGTTTTTTTTTTTTAAAGAAACTGAGTATTTCATTGCAAATGCTTCCCATATATTCTTTTGAAGGTAAGATTCCAATTACATTCTTCTTTTTAAAAAATAAATGCAAGAATTTGATTCCATAATGGAGGATACATTTCCAAATGTCTCTTTGAAGCAATGTTTGCAGCTCCTAAAAAGCATGGAATAACTCCTTTTCACATCTTGGGGAAAGAGGACAGGGCATGTTTCTTAATACTCAGAGAGCAGAGGGTTTAAAATACAAAGTATTACCCTGAAGTTACACTTTGGACGGTTATTAAATTTGATGTTATCATCAACGTTTCCACAGGAGGGTCAAAGTTATTCAGCCTTCATACAGTAATGCAAAGTCAAAACATAACAGAAACAATGTCTTTTTTCTTGTCAAACCTTTAAGAGAGGGGTAAGAGTGTACATCTAACCAAGAGTTGTTATTATATTCTCATAACAGAAACTGGGCTCAACTTCCCTACATTCAGTAGAGTGAATGAAACCAAAATAAAGCCAATTGTTTTTTTGTTTTGTTTTGTTTTGTTTTGTCTTTTATATTCTGCAACAATATAGCCAACTCTCAATTATTTGTGGTTGATGGGAAATGGACATTATAGCCCACCAATGTGACATTATAGCCCACAGAATGTGACGTGCAGACATATAATTTAACAGTGATTTCAAACTCCCTAAAAAAAAAAAAAATCAATGTTAAACAAGAAACAAAATAGACTGATTTCAATTTATATTTCCAATTGTTTCTTTTTCTACCTTCAGGGTGAAATGCAAATAAAAAGAAAACAGCCCAAGGCCTAATGATTGAAAAGAGAAGACAAAACACACCCAATCAAGTAGCCCTTCAAAAAATGAGAGTGGTTGTATTTTTACACAACTCAGAATATTCAGAAAAGCTCAAAGGTGAGTCAGTGGCTTAGTGATATTTCACTCAGACTCCAAGCTTTATCCCACCTTGGCTTCAAATTCAAACCTTCCTGACTAGAAGAAAACTTTTCTTGATACATTATTTTCCATCTCAAGTGCAAACAAAAATGGGTATCAGTAAGCCACCCATCCACATTTGTGAGACATTGAGCATCTGTGTGTTGGGATATAAAAGCAAGTATAAGAGAAATCATTGACCTGGGGTAAGTACACATGATAAAACGCTTGAGCCACTTGGAGGTTTAGCTTTGAACCTTTGTACTTTCCTGAACTCTACAGAATCCACAAAGGACAGCCATCACCAAGAGCATTTGGATTAAGGGACCGATTTCATATTTAAGACTATTTGGTAAGAAATGTTAAACTTGCATCAGACTCCACTGTCTCCAAATACCAAAATGGATGTCATTTGTAAAATGAATTGATTCATTGATGAAATTCCATTACCACTCACAGGAAAAGTACAGTGCACAGAATCAATGAGCTCGTGTAAATTCCATCAGTCCCTCCGATGGAAGTGAGAGGTTGTCAGTTCCAGGAGCTCAAAATTTTGAAGCAAGCCCGCTGCAATAACATGGAAAACAAAATCTCATCTTCACTGCCTACTGTGGACAAAACAATAAAGCTCGGGCTCCTATACCAGGTTTAAAACTTTATTACAATGTAAGACTCCTCGAATGTGCTGGATGTTGTTATACACGCACATACATATTGTTCCTTCACTTGATTTGAATTCATATAAAAACATTTATAACTGAAAACCACTTCAGAATTTTTCTCTGCTTATCTTGTAGTATGGTTCATGTTTTCAACTTAAGAGTGAGACTGGATTGTCAAATGTATTTTTAGCCTCTTATTAACATCATAATCTGTCTAGACAGTCCATTGATACTTTTCCAGTATGAGGAAGCCTGCAAGGGTCCTATTTAAATCAAATTTCACTTTTCCTTAATGGGGATTGCAGGCCACTGTGAAAGATACGCAGGTAGGTAATAGACATTCCACTACCCAAATAAAATATTTTTGGAGAACTTCTGGTCATAAATGAGATAAAAGTCAATTCAAAGCCATTCTGCAATGCGGTCAATGACACGTTTTGTAATCGTAGTGAAATAATGCCTGCGCCATTCACCCTTGAGCACTCAGTCTTCTTTCTCTAGGGGAGCACTCTTTACACAACATGGTTTTTCACTAGACAGGGATGGAAGTGACACACGCTGCAAGTATGGCAGATCTGCTCATGTCCCAAGAATAATTAATTCAGGGAAATATGGAGACAATATTCTGAACTGTTGCAACATACCAAGGAAACAAACTAATCCTGGCCAAACTGGAGTCAGGTAGAGAATTTTTTTTTTTTTTTAAGAATATCCAATCACCTGCAATATTCAAGACCTGTAGGACAAATTATAACCAGCACCTGCTACTGTTGCCTTTAGTTCACTGAGGATGCTTTATATGGCCTTTGAAAGACATGCTATAATTGGGGGACCTTCTCCCAAAAATAGCTTATAATTATTAACTGAAAGTCTACTCTTCCAATGACCAGGTAACTAGGGTTTGGAAGAGATGGTATTGATTTCAGTTGGGTTGCGGCTTTAGTTTGTTTCCTGATATTTAGGCTAAATTAAAGTCAAAAGAAGAAAATTATATATCCAAATAAATGCTTGAAAACTGCATATATCAGAATAAATGGAAAATTAACTTGAGATTAGAAGATGACTATAGCTCTCAATAGGATAATATCATCATAACACATTGGTCAAATTAGTACTCTGACATCGCATGTGTTGAACAGTCATTGGTTTCTCCCATTCTTCATACAACGTGATGCTGCTCACCTGTTGATTCTTGCATTGTCCCCCAGACTTGACTCTTGAAAACATTTCTTAGGTAAAATAATAGATAAAGCGGGCAAATGGGATTATGTGCAATTTTCCTCCCCGCCTTTTTTCTTTTTCATTTGAAATAATATATTTTATAAAATGGTATGACACAAACTACCCAAACACAAAACACACATAGAGACATACAGTGACAGGTAGTCATTTCCTTCTACCTTAAGTGACTTAAAAAAATTGAGATTATTGAAATTTCATAGTTGAAAAAAATGTTTCTGAATGTATAAATAAATCATCTGCTTTGAATAGAAACAGGAAGTTACCTAGGCACATTCATCAGCCACATGGTAGCTACCTCTTAGCCTCATTGTGGATTGTGTAAATGAGGCTTTCTTTGTATCACACTAATATATATGTAGGTTTTTAGGATTTTGTTTTCTGTTTTTACAGAAACAAAAGAAAGCACGTTGCTTTCATATTCAAATGAAATATGCCCAGGATAATTATTTATACAAAGAGTTTAGAAAGTGAAAAAAAGAAACAAAACATGGTTCTCATACATGTATTCTTATACCCTGTGTAACTTGAGCCCCCTCCTTTCAAAGATAAAACATTAATGCCACACTTACATTACATGGGCAGCTGGAAGATGAAACAGAAGAAAAGTATAAATCTAGGATTCTCTCTACAGCACAGAAAACCAACAGGATGGGTGTGGCCATGTAAATTTCTGTGTAGCATCTATCACATTTTCTTTGTTACACTTTTGCTTCGTTGATTGCTAAGACATGGAGTCACTCTCTAGATTGGAGCTTACAATTCATGGGGTTGCAAATAAGAGAACCAGAGTCTATTTCAATACTAGAACACTGGCAATTTCATATGAATCAACTTCTATGCCCAATGGGGATACAGTTTACCTTTTAAATTGTTTAATTTTTAAACATTTACCCGGTTTTACATTGCCATAAATGCATTTCTCTCGTCCTTACGGGCTAAGGAACATTTCTGTGAGTTATCTAGTTTGTAAAAGAGTTTCACCTATTGGATTCAAATGACTCATTCACAATGCCATTCTAGTGAGTCGTTCAATTAGCAAAGTTGTGTTCCATTGTCCTTAATTTTAGGTAAAACTGTACATATTAAGGAATCAAAAATGTAGAGATGTTTTCTAAGTAAGTCAAATCATTTTTAGATAAAGTTCTGCATCATTCTAAATGCAAACATATCTCCTTTGGCTTTAAGGATTGGTCAAACCTAATTCTTTTGGTTCTCTGATATGAATCATACAACTGCTTGATTGTCAACTAGCATTTTAAGAGCTTCCCTAACTTCTACTCATACAATCCTCAATTTGATTGGTCCTACTTGCCTCAGAGAGTTAAACTAAAAGAAAAAAGTTCTATTTTGCCTTTTTCTCCTGGTAACATCAAGATGGGAACACGCCATGAATAGAGGCAAAAGGAAGGTATCCCTCCCCAGCTGTGGAATCAAGGTGGCTATGCATAGTGGATAATGACAAAGACTGAGGGGAGAACATGACAAAACCAAGGGGATTCAGAGTTTAGGAGGAAGACAATTGTTCCAAATACTATGAGATCTTTTCAGGAGACCACCCACCATTGCACAGAACATCACAAAGCATTTCTGACAAGTGACCTTTAAGACCAGGATCAAGAATTAGCTTTAGTTCAAAATTCGCATAAAGAAATTTCAACCTGTTAAAGTGTCTTGGCTTATTGGTGGCCATCAATACAGGTTTCCAGCAAGGAACCAGAAAAGCTCATGGAACTTTAAGCCGCTTGATATCCGTTTGTATCCAGAATTCTTCATGCTGGTACTGCTGAATGCAGCAGGTGCGAGCTTCTACTATCAATGAACACACATTAAAAGAAAACAAAGCTCTTTTTTTTTTTTTTGCAGTATGTAAAACACCAGTGGAAGGTAGTTTAAACAAACAACGAAAAACTGGTCCGGCCATGTAGGTCAAATAAAATTTTAAAAAAGGAAAGAAAAGATAAACAACCTCTATCTTCTGGACTGTAATAGGGTGTCACTTCATCTTTGGTATAAAATAGGCCATCCATAGGCTGAATTTGATCACAACTAGGAAAGACTACAGAAATTGTCAACAATTTCTCTATCTATTGCTTTTTTTGTTTTTGTTTTTGTTTTTTTTTTTTTTTTGCACTTTTTGACCATAAGCTCCTATCTACTTAAGTTTTTTTTTTAATGCTCTTAAGCTAGGTTTTGCAATGTGACAAGCAAAGCTGACTAAAAACTTTGTAAAGCTCATAAAAAAGACTGCAGATAAAAAGCACTAATGCTTTTGCTAGCGATCACGCTTTGTAAATAAAAAAAATCTGCATTCTGCCCCCCAAACACGCATTATTTCTAATGCAGTTGTTTTTAAACCAACATTAATAACTTTATCATAAAATGTTTTAGCCTTCTAGAATGATTCGTGTCAACACTTAAGACAAAGTTCATGAAAAGTCCCAGCATTTTCCCAATTCTTGCAGTTGCCATGGTTTCTTTTATCAACAAATTTTCTTCAAATGAAGAAAAACATTTTCTTTTAAACTGTACAGTTTTTTTCACCCTAAAAACTCATAGTCTTAAACTTCCGTACCAGTTAAAGCTGGCACAATATTTCAATTCTTTCTTGATTTATTTTTAACAAGACGTTGACAGCTTGCCTTGAGAGCCTTTGACGTCCTTAAAATTAAGGCAATTAAGATTCAAGATAAACCTTACCTAAATATTTCTAAGAAAAAAATAAAATAATAAAAAACAAAACCCACCAGGTTTAAACAAGAAAAGAGAAGAGAGACAGAGTAGCTTAATTACTGAGGAAGACAACTCGTTTTCATTTGTGTTTGCCTACCTCTTGACATCAGGTTTCTTGTTTAAAAAAAAAATCTATCTACACCTTCAGGTAAATTCTGAATTCAAATATTCTTCTGGATAACACGTCAATGTTTTGTTTTGTTGATTTTTTTCCCTCTTCTGGGAATTTTTTTCTTTTAATTAAAAAAAATAACATTGCAAAAATAAACTGTAAGACCACATGAAGGAACCATTTGCACAGCACATAAAAACTTTGTTGTCATTAAGTAAAGTATATAAAAAAAAAAACACACAAAAAGCCTTCTTTGACGCCTGTGCAAACTGGAAGCCAACTTCTTGTTCAATGAAGTTTCTTCATTCAAGGCAAAGTTTTGATGGACATTCTTCAATTCCGTTTATGGTCTGTGAAAACAATTGGGCAAGAGTGGCCATTACCTCAAAGCAACTTAGAAATTACCTTCTCTGTTCACTCCCAGCAAGGTCTCTTTAAAAGACACCACACTCTTTTAATGTCACAGGATCCTGGGAGCAACTGTATGAAGCATACTGTGCCTGTGACATTGTCAAATTCTTCCACTTCCACACAAATAAATAGTCAAGTCAGAGTTGCCTCACATTAAAAAGCAAGAGGAATAGATCAAGAATACCATTCCCTTCTAAACCAACAAATATCATAAGTGCCCAAATATACCCAGACACCTGATATCCCAAAGAGCAGAGAATCCAGTTTGTCATGTCTGGCTTACGTTCTAGCTCTGTAAAGATTCCTGGAGTAGCTGTGCCCTCTAAGAGCTGAAACTGAACACTAACTGAGGGAACGCATGCGTGGTTCCAAGATATCCGGGCTATATGTTATCATGTAGTATCCACTAAATACACTTACAGAAACCTTACTGGCCCAGGAGATGACAGTGAAAAGGGCAATGAAGTTTAATTCTTTATCTTTCTTCCGCTTCTCTTTTTCTTGCTCATTTCTCCTCAGTAAGAGGATAAATTCTTGGGAGGAGGGACCAAATATTTCATTTCTCCTTTTCACTGTCCAGGTGTCTTGCAGAGTGCTATGTGCATGACAGGTGTTTAACTGGACGCATGTCCTTAATGATATATCACTCTGTTTAGCCCCGCCCAAAAATGTCGTCTTGCTGCTTCCCCATCTATATTGTAGGATGACGCTTCTAGATGGTTGACCTTTACTCATATCTCTTCTGCCTACAAATTAGGATTCTGTTAAGTAATTTTAGAGTTCTGCTATAACAAGTAGGACCTCCAAACTACTTGTAGGCCACACGTAGATGAAGGCTTCTTTCCTGAGGACTCAGCCTGGCAGAGAAAACTGTGAAATCTTCTGTTGCCCATTTGCTTAATTTAGTAAATAAGACTCAGGATTGCAGTGCATAGTTGTACAGGTTGTGCACTGTGTGAGATACATGGCTGAGGGAGTAGAGGATATGTTCCAGCCCATCCACTGTCTGCTTCCCAAGCTATAAACTCTAGTGTAAGGCCAAATGCGCCCAAGAAAGTAGGTAGGTCTTATTCAAATTCACAAAACTGCATGATATTCAGCCAGTGATGTCTGAAAAAGGTCTTCTTGTCCTAATTTTCAGAAAGCAATCCGAAGAGCAACTATGGACACAAGTTCATTAGGATCCTGATTAATCCATTCCTAAAATTATGCAAGGAATGTGACTAGTTGATGGGCAAAATATTTGAATTGTTTTCATTAATTTGTCTATAGAATTATATTATGTGCATGCATATAATATAAAATTTGTTAATGTAATTCTAGAAACTTAATAAATACTCAGTTTACATGTAAATGTTAATGTGATTAATATGTTTAATTGCATGTAAATGAATAGATATTTCTTTGTGTCATGAAAAAGTAAAATTTTTCTAAAAATGAGTACAATTATAATTTTCATAATTGCAGCAGTAATTAGATAAGTTTTATTATTAATAGTCATGAGTGTCATATTTTTCACTATCTTCAACTTTGCAAATGCACACTTGCTTCCTTTATTCCTAGAAATCTACCTTGCTATGGCACACAAGCTGTTTTTTTTTTATTTATTTTGTGTTTTGGTCTCTTTTCAACTGTTCTTTGTTCCTCCTCCACTCTGTCCCCTGTATCATGCAATTGAGCAGAAAATGCCTGAAAAACCATGACTCCCTTTACAGCTGCTCAGTCAATGGTGTCTTACTCAACGGACCACAGTGACACAGAAGACTCACTGCGCAGTATTTGGTGTGCACTAATCTCACACGCATCAATATTTATGAGCTTGGCTGGAGCTACTTTTAGGCTTTATAACCTTATATGACTGTTTCTCAGTAGTTTTCTCCCATAATTTCCTTGGTCCTTAAAGAGTCTCCTTACTATATGAAAATAAATGAGGAGAAATAAATGGCTTTACTTTACACGTTCATGGTTACTAGCTGAGGTTTGAAGGGAAAAATGCTGCTATCTAACAGAAATGAATTTATTCCTGCCTACCTTCTCTGCCCTAGATGAAGTGAGAATGTGTGCATTTACATAATGACTATGAATCACACCGATATTCATAAAAATAGAAGAGTCCTAAATTTCCAAGGTTGTGATCATTAGCAACAAGAATGCTGAAGTTGGATCATGAGAGTGTTCTAGAAATAAAATGAGTTGCAATTTAGAGTAACTCATGGGAAAGAGATAATGAGTACGAAAACCATTTGCAAACTGTAAACACTGTTCACACAGAATGTGCTATTACAAGAAAAATGGGTACAACAATAATGTATTGACAGCACGTAGGAATTGGGTGTTCCTGGCACTCAATTAGCCAATGCAGATTTGAAGTACCAACAGAGCTTGCAATATGGGATTGAGAAAAGGGCCTTCTATGGCCAGAGTGAATATCTGTGGACTGGGAACTTGACTGAATGGAAGGTCATAGAGTCATTTTGAATTCTCTACTCATCTCCACTCTCAAAAAAAGCAGAGTGAGTAGATTGGGAAGTGGCAAACTTTAATCTTAGAAATCTAGTCTTCTAGAGCTGGTTGTCTTAAGAGATCACCTAAGGATGCAATGTCTCCCAGAGTATCAGCTTCATGTGTGCTATGGAAAGAGAGTCTGTAGGCCAGAGTTTGGTAAAACTCCACATTATATTCCCACTACTGGATTACACAGGAAACTAAGAATTTGGCCAGGGCACCAAAAAGAAGGATGCTAAAAAATGTTTTTGTAAAGAACATAATCTCTTACACCAGTATCAAAATAATCAATGTGTAGACTACCAAAATTTTGTGAGATTCATAATTTTCTATGTTTTAAAAAATTCTTTGAATTCTGTAGAATGAAGGAAGCACCTAAGCTAAGCTTTCAGGATTTATTTATAAATTAAAGTATTTCTCTGACCTTCTAATTAGCTCTGTATATTAGTGTTATATTTTCATGGCTTTGAAGAGGAGTGCAATTAAGAAAAGCATTTGACTCTCTTCATAGTGATGTATCTCAGTTGAATTTGACTCCACTCCTCCAAATCCTGCAGGTGAATTCTCCCTCAGCACTAGCAACCTAAATTACCCTGTGGGGAACAATGGCTTAAGCCTCTCACTTAAAGAAGAGGAAAATGAGACCTCAAGGGTTGAGTGACAAGTAGGAAGCAACAAAACTAGCGTGTGAACCAAGGACTGCTGATTCTGCATATTAGAATTTAACTTTGCTCGAAGACTTTTAGACCATTCAAATCCTGGTTACGTTTAAGGTTTCTCACACAGCACAAAGAAAAATAGATAGCTTAGATGGGAATTAGAATTCCCATAGAATTTCCCAAACACTGTTCAGTTATCATTTGTTCCTTCTTCAAACAGAGCCCAGAGTCCATTTTGCATTAATAACTTCTTTTACCAATGAAGGGGAAATGCACGCATACAAAACACAAAGTCCTGTGTTTAACTTGGGAAGTGGAATTTTGAATATTAAAATACTGTTTGTAGAACCCCCAAATAGCCCCTTTATTCCCAGGAAGATCATTTATATTTCTCAAACTTCTCTCCTACAATCTTCTGTTGTTATGTCTTTAATTTACAATATCTTCAGAAAAGATATTAGGGGTTAAATACATGTGTGAAGGGTCAAGCTACTTTTCAGGGACTGCCCTAATCAGAGTTTCACACACCACAGGAGGTCAGCTAGCATTTAATGAGAAAGGCCAGAGGTTGATACAAGTACTTCAAGCTCTTCATATCTCAATTAGCATAATTATTGTTAGAAATGGATTGCCCATGAAAGTAGTGACATGTTAATTAGCATAATGATACTGGAAATGAGCTGCCATTTGTGCAATCTGAAGGGTTCAAGCTAACATGGATTGGCTATATTTTTGTAGAGAAAGTCCTCATTCTACTAAAGCAGGAAAGTATATTTAGACCACAGAGAAATCTGTAGTCTGTAAGTAATTTTAGGATATTGCTTGAGGCTTTGAGGTGGAGGAATGAGGCAGAAAGATTAGGTAGGAATAGTCCCTGAAATATTTTTCCCACAATTTCTGCCAGTCCTACATTGTAATGCCACACCTTAGCAGCCAATCCAGTCCAGCCACTTTCCCTAATACATACACCTGTGTCATCCTGGATCATGAAGATGGATGTGGTATTATGGTCATGTGGAAGGTGAGCTCCACGTGGAAGCACCAATGAAACTCCCAGGGAACCTTTCATGCACCAAAGCCACCCAGACTCCACCAATTTGTGTATTTAAATAGGATGCTACCCTTTGTCCCATAAAAGTGACTGTTAGCATGTGAGAACAACCATTTTGATTTTGGGCTTCTGGCCCTTGTTTTTGGGTTCTTCTCTGGTCTCCTCCCAGGGTCTCTCCAAACAGTCCGCTCTCTGGCCCACTATGATGCATATCTCTCCTTGTGGAGTTGCCCACACTCACACTTCAAAGTGTATTCACTCTCACTTTTAAAGAAACCCTGCTTTCACTTGTACACCTGACTGATGCCTCCGCTTTGAATTCTTATCTCTGTGAGGGCAAGAACTTAGAATAACACTTTGGACACATCATCCTATAGCCCTTTGACCTCAGATCAGGACAGCCATCAAGTAGATTGCTGGTCGCATCTATAAGGATGACAGTTCTACTTCTTAAAAACAGTAAAATGTAACCCCAGTGCATATTTCATCTAAGGTATGATCAGATAATTTAAAAGAACAGAGTGGAAACTTTGTGTACAGAGCAAGCTGCATATACTGTTTTGTGCCTGTTTCCTAATTTTTGTTGAATGATGTCTCTGTGGGTGCCCTTGCATCCCTCAAACTTTTCCCAGTGATGATCACCTGTGAAAAAGAATCCAGTTAGTATAACTCAAATACTCAGTTCAATTCCTGGTGTTTGTATTGAATGTTTCCTAAGAATCTCATGTCGTACCATGACACAGGCCAGTTTCCATTGGTTACAACTGATAAAACCTTGGATAGAGTCACATTAATTACATCCTTCTGTAATAATTCAAAAGTGATTGTCAACTAGGGATTTATTTGACTTAGGATAGCGTGTTTGTTTGATTCCATACTTTGTTGTTATTTCAGTCAAAATCTAATACTTTGTATCATATCAAAGAGAGAAAGTTGAGAATATAAACAGGACCTGTTAACTTTTTTCCAGGCTCAAAGAGAAGTCTATGTAGCTTTCACATGTCACATCTTTGAAATGTCCCAAGCTCCAGGGTGCTTTTATCTCTGGCCTGTTTGCAACGGAGCACGGCCTGTGGAACATCCTGTAACATACACTTCTAGGTCTATGATGGCAAAGGCACATTTCAAGCAAGAAAACCTCTGTCATAATTTTTACCACAATGTGGGATGGGGGATTTCATTTCTTGATATTTTATCTTTGGAAAATTCAGCATTGTCAACTGTAAGAATCTATCGCTCAAGGCGCATATCCATGATGTGATTATAACTTTAAACACATTTAAATCCCTAAAAAGTTTTATGTGGCCAGACTCAGGCTTCCATAGATATTTCATAGAATAGAGCTTCTTTGATTTGCTTCCTCATAAGGAAAATTATACTCGCCTTGCCCCACAAACCACTCCCTCCTGGACTTTTTATCTAGTCTACCTTTGTCAGTGCCATCAATGACTCCGTTGACTTGCTTGGAATTTTAAAGTTGTTTCTGTCTTTTCTCTCTTCCTTCTGTCTAGATCTTCCTACCCTTTCCATCACAGCTGCCACGGTCACACTTCAGACCTTTGTTCACTCTTTCCTGAACCATTGCAATAACAGAGCTGCCCATACATTGCTTCCAAATAAGTTATTTACTTCAGCAGAATGAACAGAGTGGTGTCAAAGCACCTCAGCAAGGCACCTGATCATAGAATCTGGGTCTACACTGCTTACTACTCTGCTTCCAAACCTCAAAGAAACACCCTTTTGAGGTTTCCCTCCCTGGAAACTTGATCGGCTTCGGTCAAGTTGCTACACTTCTTAGAAAATTAATATTTCCTACAAGACCCAACTCCAGATACCATAATGTCCACAAAAGCTTACTCAGCCAGAAGAAATGAGATGCATTTTTCTATTAAGCTAGTCCTTTTAAAAAGAGTTCTTTATTATTCTTTTTCTTGCAAGTATACATACCTTATATACATTTAGATCTACGTCCTGTTCTAGATTGTAAGCCTCTGAGGGCAGAGGTCCTGGCTCCTAGTGTAAAGCTGGTACATTCATACCTGCTGCCTGGTGTGATGCTGGTACAAAGAGTATAGTTAGATCTAGGTGTGGAGGCAGATGAGGAAACTATCACTGGAATCCAGGAGGACTAGAAATAAAAATGCATCGAGGAGGCCAGCACCACGGCTCACTTGGCTAATCACCCACCTGCGGCACCGGCACCCTGGGTTCTAGTCCCGGTTAGGGCGCCGGATTCTGTCCCGGTTGCTCCTCTTCCAGGCCAGCTCTCTGCTGTACCCAGGAAGGCAGTGGAGGATGGCCCAAGTGCTTGGGCCCTGCACCTGCATGGGAGACCGGGAGGAAGCACCTGGCTCCAGGCTTCAGGTCGGCGCAGTGCACCCGCCGTAGTGGCCATTTGGGGAGTGAACCAATGGAAAAGGAATACCTTTCTGTCTGTCTGTCTGTCTGTCTCTCACTAACCTGCCTGTCAAAAAAAAAAAAAAAAAAAGCATCGTGAAAACATGCTTCACTGTTTGGGTTGCAGACAACCCTGAGGAAGAAGGGAGCACCCCCTTGTGGGCTGACAAGTAGGGGTAACTAAAACTCATTTATCCAGGCGGGGAGAGGAGGGGGCTCTGGACAGCTGCCAGGAGGAGCAGTGGGGCTGGAGTCTGCATCCCGGAAGTCATCCTAGAAACACATCTCTCTGTTCCCAGTCCCCATCTTAGTAGAGTCCCTGATTTGCAAATCAAATCAGGTCATTCCTTCTTTTAAAGCCTTCCAAATACTTCCTAGCTCACTTGGCATAAAAGCAAGTTAATTACTCTACACAGTCCAGTATCAAAGGGCCATGGGTTCTGTCTGATCTGGACTGTTTGATTTCACCTCCTACAACTCTCCACTCCAGTCCACACACTCCAGGTCCCCACGCAGGGCCTCCAATTCCTATTCCTTCCCCTTCTGAGATTGATTTTCCTCCAAATACCTCCAACATAGGCTTCGTATTTTTTGTAAAGATTGTTTATTTGAAAGTCAGAGTTACAAAGAGAGAGAAGGAGAGACAGAGAGCGAGAGAGCAAGAGCGAGAGAGTGAGAGTGAGAGAGAGAGAGAGAGAGAGAGAGAGAGAGAGAGAGAGAGAAAGAGAGAAAGAGAGGTCTTCCATCTGCTGGTTCACTTCCCAAGTGGCTGGAATGGCTGGCTGGAAGTGTGCTGATCAAAAGCCAGGAGCCAGGAGCCAGGAGCTTCTTCCAGGTCTCCCACATGGGGGCAGGGGTCCAAGGAGTTGGGCCATCTTCCACTGCTTTCCCAGGCCTTACCAGAGAGCTGGATTGGAATTGGAGCAGCCGGAACTTGAACAGGTGTACAAATGGGATGCCACCACAACAGGTGGCAGCTTTACCCACTACGCCACAGTGCCGGCCCCCAAGATCAGCTTCTTAAAATCTCTTAGACTTGAGGTCTACTTGAGAGGCCTCTTCCCGCATCCCAAATCTTAGGTACTTGTACAGTCACTATCAACAGAAGGTTTTTGAGTGATCTGCTTTGCAATGGTGTGTTGGAGGCATCTGAGGTTTTCATTACTTAAAAAAAAAAAGCCTATTTTTTTTGACAGGCAGAGTTAGACAGTGAGAGAGAGAGAGACAGAGAGAGAAAAGTCTTCCCTCTGTTGGTTCAGCCCCAAAATGGCCGCCACGGCCAGCGAGCTGTGGCTGCCGCACTGCGCTGATCTGAAGCCAGGAGCCAGGTGCTTCCTCCTGGTCTCCCATGCGGGGCAGGGCCCAAGCACTTGGGCCATCCTCCACTGCCTTCCTGGGCCACAGCAGAGAGCTGGCCTGGAAGAGGAGCAACCGGGACAGAATCCGGCGCCCCAACTGTGACTAGAACCAGGGGTGCTGGCACCGTAGGCAGATGATTAGCCAAGTGAGCTGTGGCGCCGGCCTACAAAGCCTATTTTAAAAAAAATATATGTATTTATTTCAAAGGTAGAGTTACACAGAGGGAGGTGTGTGTGTGTGTGTGTGCACACACAGAGAGCGCTTTCATCTGCTGGTTCACTCCCCAAATGCTCCCAACATCAGGTTGGGCCAGGTCAAAGCCAGGAACTTCATCAGGGTCTCCCATGTGGATGCAGGGACCCAAGCACATGGGCTGTCCTCCATTGCTTTCCCAGGCTATTGACAGGGAACTAAAATGGAAGTGGAACAGCTGGGACTCAAACCAGTGCTCATATCGGATGCCAGCACGGCAGGTGGCGGCTTAGCCTGCTGTGCCACAGTGCCAGGCTGATTTCATTGTTCTTTTGCAAACACCTAGAGTGGGTGCTGCTTTCAGGTAGTGGACACTAAATAAATAATTGTTGATTGGGTGAATGAAAGCATATTTCCTCTTATTTAGACACTGTTAAACAGCTAGCAGGAAGGTAGCCAAAACCTCAGGTAGTTTCACCTGGTCACTGAGCCTTCGAGTAGGATCAGGCAGGATCTAGTCAGGGTTTCCCCGAGAAACAGAACCCATTGGAAAACTATGCACAGCTATCTATCTACCTAGCTATATCTATCACCTATCTATATCTATCATCTACTTATCATCTACAGATCTATTAAGGATGAAAAATTTTATTGTAAGAAAATGGTTACAAGATTATACTGCACACCCAGGCGTGCACATGGTTTAATTCCTGCTTGAATCCAAAAACCTGGGGGCCAATAGGTCTGATTCTGTAATTCAGGTCCCAGAGTAGACACAACAGGAACCCTGGAAGAGCCAGTGTTTCAGTTCACATTCAAACACCCGTTCCTGCTCAGGCAGTCAGGCCGGAAGTGTCATCACCCATACAGGAGAGTCAATGTTTTTGTTCTAGTCCTCATTGAACTGATTGGATGGGGGCTACCCACCTTCTGGAGAACTCTCTTTCACTCCGTCTATTGGTGCAAATGTTCTTCTCATCCGGCAACACTTCTTAGACACACCCATGATAATGTCTGACCACATGTCAAAGACCATGGCCCAGTCAGATTGACTCATTAAGTTAACCATCACACCTGGTATTTCTCATCTCCCACAAGTATCTCTCACCATGTTTTACACAGCCACATATACTCCACTGACAAGAATGAGAAAAACTTCAGGGGTCATCATTTGACCTAGTGGTTAAGATGACTATTAAGATGTCCACATCTGGGGCCAGTGCTGTGATATAGCAGTTTGTAAAAATGCTGCAATCCCATATGGCCACTGATTCAAGTCCTAGTTGCTCCACTTCTGATCTGGATCCCTGCTTATGCACCTGGAAAAGCAGCAGAAGATGGCCCAAGTGCTTGGACCCCTGCACCCATGTGGGAGACCTGGATAGAGCTCTTGACTCACGGTTTCAAATTAGCCTAGCTCAGGCTGTCATGGCCGTTTGGGAAGTGAGCCAGCAGATGGAAGATTCTCTCTCTCTCTGCATACAGGCTATAGATCTATTCAAATCACAAAATTCAACTGCTGTACTAAGTAATAGTCTTTTCCTATAGTTCATATTGATAGTAATAGTGGCAATGAAAACAAAGCTGTGTATTTGTAAGAAGTCATTTTCTGAGCAGATTAATTTGTACAGTTAACTTCAGAAGTTGAACCACATATAGGAGACATCATTGCCTCAATTAATCTGACCACAAATATCTGACTGTGTACTGAGGTTAAAGAGGGACAAAGGCTTTCTCTTTGATCAAGTTTTAGTTAGGCTAGCCTAGTTTTAGTAAGAACCTTGCTAAGTCAGTTTACAGGCAAATCTCTCACCTTTGAGATCTGCTCAAATTCAATATCTGATCAATTTCCTATCTGCTTTCAGTAAGAATCCCGTTGAGCTGGCTTAGCAATAATTCTCCCCCTCCCCTGGATGTCACCTCGTAGTCATTTTCTATTCACTAACCCCATTATCCTGCTGGTTGGCTAGGAATCCTCAGCTGTCTTTGATGTAGTCTGAGTTGAGCTCAATCTCTCTACCCAATAACAATAGTCAATCCTGAATTGTCTTCCCTACCATTTGTACAAACATCAGAATAATTTTTTTTTCTTAGAAAGAAAAATGATGACAAAGAATGGCTGAACACTCTGCAGACAGGCAGGATCATCTGGAAATTCTCAATTCACCAGGGTTCTCAGTGTTATGACAAAGTGAATAGCATTCATGCCAAGGCATCTGTAGATAGACTATCCTTTTGTTAAGTCCTTTGGTTTCAATACAAATTTCTCAAACTTCAGTCTACAACAGAAAACCAAATGTATTTTGCTTCATGAGTGGCATAAGGATTTTCAAGAATAACTTTGATTACTTGATTTATCCTTTACTGTTTAATTCCTGAGTAAGATGATATTCTCTGTTGCTTTCTACTTTATGAAATGGTTTTATACAAACTGGGCACTCAAAGTAACCCTTGAATTGGAAGGCTACTGTCTTTATGAAAGAGTGAGGAACTGAGAGCAATATGCAAGTTTACTATCCAATTTTAGGTGAGAATATTGGATTTTTTCCAGGTATATGTATGGTAGATTGTGTGTGTGTGTGTGTGTGTGTAAGATGGCTATGATGTCTCTGTATCAAGCCCTTGATTACTGAACATCTATATTGACTCTTTTTCACCATGTGACTCACTTTGGCAAATGAGACAGTAGAACATGATTCACATAGAGAGTTGAAGGATGCCTGTCCATCTGGGCTTATTCTCTTGCTGTTCTTGGAATTCTGAGACTTCCACATAAACATGCCTGCTAGAGGATCATAAACATGTGACACGATACTTCCCATTATCCAACCAACAGCCAGTCAACACTCAGAAGCAGAGCTGTAGATTAACACTGGTATCAGGTACTTGAGTCTGTCTAACATCATATGAACCACCCATCTATCTTCAGCCCAAATTTCCAACCCTCATAATAAAGAATGAAATAAATGATTGTCAATAAATTTGGAGAGGTTTGTATTGCAGCAAAGGCTTACAGATACAACAGGAAATAGAGACTTTGAAATTTTTGATTATCCTGAGAACAAGAACTAAGCATAGCCCAGACTTACTTAGACTGTTGGTAAGAGTATGCAGGTGCGTGTTCGTTGGATGTGTCCACTGCTATCTGTTGCTGCTGACCACTGGTGTCCTGGGATGAAGGAGCCACTGTCTGGGGAGAGGTATCAGCAACAACACCCTAAGGAGGTGAATAAGTACAAAAAAGCCTTATTTGTTTTAGCAGACAGTCTTCTTCTATATGAACCATTAATACCCTTCTTCTATATTTGGCTTGGATGGAGATGTTCTTAGCTATGTGAAGCCATACTAAGTATTCAGAATAAACACACCATCAGACAAACCACAGAGCAAGTCTGGATAAGATCTGAGGAATTAGTCCCAATGTGACACCAATAAGGTTTGCCATCATGAGTCCTTGGAGAAATCAAATGGTTAGAACGGTTGTTACGCCCATACTTGGAACTTTTAGACAGTGGTTTAATACAACCACAATCAATAACAATTTGTTAACTTTTTTAAAGTTAAAAATTTGCACATGGTTTCTATAAAAACTTGCATTTCAAACATTTCCTGATGTATTTCACTGTACTATATCTGTATCATTTGGCAAAATAATGAGCTATGACCTTAATAAAAGTTTATATAACAATTTGGAAATCTTTTTAAAGGATATGGATAACCATAATTTGGTTCATTTTGGTTTTTTCTGTTTTCCAAGATATAAGTTGGAATTCATAAAAAAATTGCAAAAAAAAAAAAAAAACAAGCAAAACACTGTAGGGAGCTAGCTCGCCCCTTCATCCATGTGAGGGCAAAGCTAATAGACACGGTCTGTGAGGAATAAATCCTCACCAGACATTGACACATCTAGTGTCGTGATCTTGGACTCCCAGGATCAGCTTCCAGAATTGTGAGAAATACATTTCTGTTGTTTCTAAGCTAAAAAAAGAATTTTCAAGAAAAAGAAAAAAAGACAAACTTGTCCTTAATTTTTGTTTGCTGTTCCTTCGTGATTTCTACCTCTTGTTCCTCACAGATGCCAGCATGAATGAATTTCTAGCATTGGCCACCATCAGGAGCATATGCCTGCTTCCTAAGTGGCAAAGCTAGTTTTATTTGGTTGTTAGGAGGCACAGGAAGGGCCTCCAGGATACATTGTCCTGGTTTTACTTATAGGCTTAGATACCTGCAGTGATGTCAGGTTTCAAATCTCATTGGCTAATTCTCTGTCTCTAACTAAAGATACCCAAAATTCTTCCTTAGAATATGACTCTCTCTGTATTCCTTTTATACTGCTCATGTAATGTTTGTTACTGTGTATTTTAATGAATTATCCACTAGCATGCACTTGCAGGGGTACTACTGGATGTTCCATGAGTGCTCCTGTGTAGGAAATGAATCAGAGCTTTTCCTTACAAGCACAGATTGAAGACAGTATATGAGTATGCTTACATTTTTCAAAGTGAAAGACTTCATTTTTAACCATAGCTGAACTGTCTCCAATAAGCCACACTGTCAAATGTGACTCATTATCTTATCATCATCAAAATGCTCAAATTCTTTGGATAAACACATGCTTAGGGTGTAGATACAGAAGAATGGAAACAGGAAAAAATTTCAATAAATTTAAAAGAAATTCACATATCTTTTAAATTTTTTTTCCCACAGACTATTTGAAATACCCTCGTTTGTGGCAGGTATTTATGTTTAAATAGCTTAGAATGTCTAGATTCTTAATTTTCTAATGGCATGGATGCTTTCCGATAGCTAAATACAAAAAGGAACATGTAATTTAATTACATATTTTTAAAGTTCCAACAAGCCAATTAAAATTGGTTTAATATGACATATTCTTTGGGGTCCATAGGTCTGCAACACATAAAACATTTAAAAATTGAAACATCTTTATTTCAAATAAAATGCTTTAACAGTGCCTCATTTAACAGTGCCTCATTCAACTTCTGGGACTTCCTAGCCTTGGTATGAGCAAACATCTGTCACACAACAAAAACAAACAACCAAGTAGTTTAGAAGATCTAATTCAGGTTGAAAGGTCTCCTGCAATCTCCGCAGCTACAAAGGGAGAGAGGAGCTTGGAGAATTTTCAGTTGCAGTGTTGCCAATACCCTGGTGTCTGGCCCCCTCATGCAGCAGACAGCATTAATTCCAGGAGATTCCCAGCTGGCGAGAAAGATGCACTTTGAACATAATGTGATATGCATCGGGACAGGGAGATGAGGGACAGTAAAAAGTCAGGGTTAGAACCAGAGTGAAGATACAGCTAAGCTTTTGTTTGTTTGTTTGTTTTCACCATCTTTACAACTCTATGCCTCTTTCTTTCCTATGTAGCTTGATGATTCTGCCCAGTCAAACGATATGTAAGAATGATGGATTCAGTCCATGGAAAGAGAGAGCAAACATGGGCCATGTTTCCTTAAGGACAAGAATGGCAGACACATCATTCTTGATGGTTACAGTGATAACCATGGTCCAGCTCTTTCTTCTTTTTTGTAGGAAGTCACAAAAATATCCATGTTCATTCACTAGGACAATGGTTCTTCATCTTTGGCAAATGTGGAAATCATCCAAAATCTTTTAAAAAACCTTGATACCCAGTAGGTATTCCTGAATCTCAGAGGTCAGACCAGGAATCTATCTATCTATCTATCTATCTATCTATCTATCTATTAAAGATTCCAAGGTAATTATTTTGTGCAGAAGAATCTGAGATTTAGTAAACTAGATTAATGACTCTCAAATGTTAATATGCATGTGGGTCGCTGAAGGATCATCTTGAAATGCAAATTCAAATTCAGCAGGTATGGGTGAGATCTAGCGTCTCTGTTTCTAACAAGCTTCTGAGTAACAAGGAATCAGAGAACTGTACAAATACTTGTAAACTGTTTTTCCTTCCTATTTCTATTTAGATGACTCTATATGTTAATGATTTGGTCTCTGGATGGATATTTCTCCAAATATACAAATGACCTTCTCCTCATACCACTGTAGCAGGTTAGGCGTTTCACGTGTAAAGCAAAAACTCCGGCATGTTCCACAAAAGGTATATACTTTCATAGCTATTTGAGCTGGCAGTTTCAAATTTTAGAGGCACACACAAATGGGGTCCTTGGGTTATGGGACCTCAGTAGGTGTGACTGAGATTGGTCGCTCCCAACCTCGTTCTGTAAGATGAGAACAGACTTACTTCGATAGAAACAGCTGTCGGAGGCACAGGCGTGTACTGGGGAATGTAGGTCCCTTGCATAGGAGCGGCCGCAGTCATATACTAGAGGGAATCAAAGAAAAATCCACGTGAACTTGGGGTTGCAACCAGAGAGAGCGTTAGATACCACACGAGACTGCTTTAGATGTGTGGACCACGGCCAGCACCTAAGTCAACCTCTACTTAATGCATTATGCCAGTTCCTACTGGCATTGAATGGCCTTGGTTTACTGACTCAGTACCCAAAACAGACCCATCTCCACGGTGTCAGTACAAGTTAACAGCCCTACTTGCTCACTCTACCCCTGCAAGCCCTCCACCTAACATCTGAGAGACATCACTTTTCACATCTCAGTACAAGCTCCACGGAGGTGAAGATGAGGTCTCTTTTTTTTTTTTTTCCCCCTCATCATTTTACTGCTACTTCTATCACATAGTAGGCTCTGGACAAATATTTGTTGAATGAATGAATGAATCATATTAATTGGTAGACCTAATTTCTTTTCTAATTAAAAAGGAGAGGAATGATGTATAAAACTCTTGGGTGGCAACATTCAGAAATGGCAAGTGTTGTCATTTTTTGTCTTTTCACAACACTTTTGTTAACATAGGGTATTACAGATCATGTTGAAGTCTCATTGTTCCTGCTACATTCCATTCTCAGGTCACTGTCAGAACTTGCTTTCTAATTCCTTTAATTCTCCATATTTTCCTAGTTAGGATGAATATTGAAATAGCCAGACTGTTCTTCACTAAGTTGTAACAGTCAACAAAACATGCATTGTGAACACGTGATTTTTGCAAGGACGAGAGGAGCCCCAGAAAAATTACATGCTCAGTTCTAGAAGCATAAAGTGTGACCCACATTCCTGTTTGTAACACATATTCCCCTGTAAATTCAGAGTCCTAGTCTCTGAAAATTGGATCTTCTATGGAATCATTTACATTTTTCATTTTCTAAACTTGATCACTATCACAAAACTTCTGAACTGGAATCATCTTATGAAACAAGGATCCTTAATTCATAAAAGGAAGAGGGATGCTTTTTATGGAAAATCAAGTCTTTTAATACCGATTCTTCTAACTTTGTTGATATCAAATATTAACACTATGTAAAATATGAAAACTTTGAAATACCATGTTTTATATAAGTATTTTCCACTACCTAGGAGGCATGATCTGATCAAGGGAATGGACATTAACTCACCAGTTGTTGTTGTTACATATTCCCAATTACAGTAATAAGACCACTTTGGAATGCATTACCTTCAACCTAAACACTATCCCACAGTAATTTCTAAAAATAGAAACAACCTTAATGAGACAGTCCTAAACCAAATAAACAGAACTGCTGTCTATAATTCATGTGTTCAATTTAGCCCATGTCTACATAAAAATTACCTTGTAATTTGAATCAAGAGCAGGGCCTTGAAAGGGTTATGATATTTGCAATTAGATTTCAGCAGAAAGTCATCAGAGACTTCTGTCCCCTCTCCCGTGTGCTCTTAACAGCATGTGTCACCTTCGGCTACAAATGTGTACACTAGCATCTCCTTCAAGGCATGGGACAAGTTTTATTCATCTCAAGCTTTTCCATTATGCAAGAAAGTATTCAATAGCTGAATCAAGGGAGAAAAGAAGAAAGACTTCCACTTCATTATCTTGCATGCCTCTTAGCTATTGATAATTATGAGCTCATTATAGAATTAATTTCACCAATCCTTATAATGTGTTTGCATAAGCTTGAGGCAAACACCTTAGCCAACTCTGCCCATTATTGTCCTTGTGCCCATTTGTGGACAACAAGTACCTAGGTGTTCTATGGCTATTAAGTACAGAACTCGGTAGCCAAACTCCAGTAAATATGGTTTCACAACCAGCAACCTATGGTGGGCATGTGTCTTGTTGACAAAGCTATAACAATTCCCTGGTCATTTCAGATAGGTGATTTCCCTCTGTTTGTACTTTCTAAAATATGCTTTAATTTACCATGTCCTTCAAGATAGTTTTTGCAACACTTGCTATACTAAGAGAAAACATTATGTTCTCCAGAAGGGCACTTCAGCAATGCTGCATAATATATTCTATTCCTTGATATTGACAGTAATAAAACATTTAGAGATCATGTTTTATAGAAGCCTATTTATCAGTGATTAAACCTACATTTCTACAATTTTTTTTGGTGGAACTTATGAAATTTGCTAAGAACTAGTACTCTAAGAAGTACACTGTGAATCGTATTTCTGCACTTGAATCTCAAAAACGCTAGCAGATTTGTAATAAATGTACTTTTTAGCAGGCATATATTGATTTAAATATAGGACTGATACTGTTATGACTCATGTTCTATCCTTTGATTATGGCTTTTCAAGGTTGACATACACTAATAATAACAATGATAATAACGTTTCGCATATTTTCTGTTCTAGAGTTAATAAATCCAAACTTTGCATCTGCACCTTAGCATGGGTCCTTTGCAAGGGATAATGTCACTGGGGCCAGTGGAGTGGGAAAGCCTGTGACGCTTGCATCCTATATGAGTGCTGGTTTGAGATCTGGCTTCTCTACTTCTGATCCATCTCCCTCTAATGCACCTGGGAAAGCAGCAGAGCTTGGCAAAAATGTTTGGGCCCCTATACCCACGTGGGAGATCCGGAAAGAGCTCTTGTCTCCTGGTTCTGCCTAGCACAGCCCAGGCCATTGTGGCCATTTGGGACTGTGTGCTTCTCTAGTGAGCAATTTTTATTTATTAGAGGTCATTAAAGGCATGATCAGGGTTCATAAAAGCAATGTTCACTATTTCACATGAGAACCCAATCCATTATTTAGACCTCCCTAGCAAGCAAATATATTCTCAGGCAGTATGGCTAATGAGAAACATTTGATGTGATCGTAACTAAGCTTCTTCAAGTGACTGTGAGTTATTCAAAATCTCATCTGTGCTTTGTAGCTGTAAAACGAAGTCAGTCTTCACTCATGACACTCAACATTAAAAATTGATTTATTTTTATTTTACTTGAAAAGCAGAAAGAGAAAGAGAAAGGAAGGGAGAAATAAATGGATAGATGGAGCTTTTCCACCCACTGGTTCACTCCTCAAATGCTCACAACAGCTTGTAATGGGTCAGGCCAAAGCTGGGAGCCCCGAATTCTGGCAGGGACGAGTAGCATCATCTGTTGCTTCCCAAGGTATCAGGAATGGAGGAATGGAGTCAGGAATCAAGCTCACGCACTTCAGTATGGGATGCTGGAGATGTGGGCTCTAACAAATGCCCACCTCAGTCGAGTTCTGAACATGGTCCGAACTGAACTGCGTATGGAGTAACTCATAGTCATTTTCTCTGAATCAATTGTATGAGTCTGGTAGGATGGTTCATCCATTTTACAGATGGAGAAACTGACACCCACATGCAATAGATACAAAACCCCGATACCTCTGACTCTTGATTCAGCACATTTTTTTCAGTCTATCTCATGAACTTTGAAGTTCAAAAGTAAGGTTCCTAAGAGTCCCCTTCTAATCATTACTGTGTAATATAGATATCAACTTGGTTTTATTAATGGGTTTTAATTATTGAAATTTCAATTAAGAAACTGAAGAATATGTAATTGATTTTTTATTGTTATTTCTTTTCCATACTTTTTATCTTACTATTATAATCACAATACCTAATTTTCTTCTAGAAGGGTTACTCCATATACTTGGTAACTTAATTGTGCGCTGCTTTTCTGAACACAATAATGATTTTATAGTATAAATAAAGTCAGTCCAGGTTGAGAGGTTTTGTGGCTGTGTATGTGTCTGTGTGTGAGTGTATATTTTAATGCAAAAATCTGTAAGGTTCCTTGTTTTCTTTTTTGTCACAGAAAACCCAATCCACAGAACTTAAGAAAGTTGCTTGAAAATTAAGGAAGTAATGAAACACGTCAGTGCTGTGGAGTTTTATGCCCCCTATTATCTCACAATAAGCCTTAATAGGAAAGCCTGTCTGTGATAGACATGCATTTTCTAATGTAGCGACTCAAGTAGTGATAGTGTTCTAAAATTAGGAGCAAGTTCTTAGAGGAAATGGCTACATCTATGTGTTAGCTCTAGAATCCTCAGTTTAAAGTTATTGATGACAAGTAACTTCGAACTTGCTCTTCAAACACACAGTCTGATTTCCTTAAGAGCACAGATAAACTACAGTGAGACTTAGTAATCCAGGCTGCACAAACATTGTTTCTGTCTGAGTGCATCAGAATGCTTTCATTCTATCTAGTTAACAAAGGACTATGAGGAAGACTCGTGATATCAGTTTTGCCCATTTGGCTTGATAAAGTTTCATGGATTACTCATTAAAACCATCACAGGAATGGACACACATCTCTTAAGCTGATTTCCTTCCCTGGTGTCTCTCAAAAGCTAGAAAATAATGGCCTCATTTTTTTCATGTGAACGCAAATTATTTAGTGCTTTATTTTGATACAGCAGCTGATGGGAACATCATTACAATGAAATGATAAAGATAAAATGGATGAATTCAATGAACATTTCTCAAACAGTGACAGCTTGAAGGAATTCCATTAATTAATCTTCCATTTATTTCTGGTAACTCTCATCATCATTTTTACATATCTCAAGGAAGTGGACTTTCCCATGTAAGCACGTAGGAGCCCCAAAGAACCACAGTCAAACCCACAGAATTAATTCCAGATTCCACCACTTGTTCCAAGAAGTCTAGACACTGCCTCACCATGAGTTACATGAACAGAGGGAAACAGAATTGTGAGATTGGAAGGGAATCGTGTTTTTGCCCAAGCTGGGACAAATTGTTTCTGTTACTGTGGAATCATTGATTATTTCTGTGGACACAAAGGAAGAAAACCCCAAATTATCAGTTCTGGACTTACTCTCTCTACCCTAAAGTACAACAAAACAATTTTTCAATTACATTTCCTGTGAGATAATTTAATTGTGCTTTTAATTATTTGCAGAGCAAAGAAGGGATAAAGATGGTCCCCCACTTCAATTTCAATTTTTACAATTTCAGCTTTGAAAATGCTTTAAAATAATGGATCAAGCTTTCTCCTCTGGAGTTATTACACTGCTCAGATTTTAAACCAGCGCTCGCAGTCACTGCTATAGAATTTGCAAAGCTCATTAACAAATTTCAGAGAGGATAGTCATGTCTTATCAAACCAGCAAAGTCAATGAGAAGGATACAGAAAAGTTGTAAAAATGTGTCTTTGAGGAGAGCTGGTTGGTATAGGATTAAGGCTCCACATCCCACATTGGAGAGCCTCGAGCTGAGTCCCGGCTCTGGCTTCCTACTCAGGTGCATCCTGGGAAGTAGCAGGTAAGGTCTCAATCAGTTCAGCCTCTGCCACCCACTTGTGGGTCCTGGATTGAGCTCCTGGCTTCTGGCTTCAGCCCAGCTCAAGTCCCACCTGTGGCATCTGAGGAGTGAGCCAGGGATGAAGAGCTCTCTCTGTCACTCTCAGTCTCTCAAATCCTGCTCTTCTACAAGAAAGTTGGACAGCAGGAAGTAGAGGTTGTGGCAGATGAGGCTTGCAGCAGAGAGTGCTGATTACTGAAAAAACTATGCAATTTGAAGTTCCTTTTAGCGAAGGAAGCTTGAGGATAGAGGGGACAGTCTGACTTGTGACTTGTCAGAGTTGGGAGAGTAGCTGAGTGAGAATCACGGAGTTCTCTCAAGCAGAGGTAGTCCAGACTTTTGAGGGATGTGTGTGTGTGTGTGTAATCCCATCACCTCAGATTAAGGTATGGTGCTTGGACCTGGGATGGCAAGTCAACATATTACACAAGCTTCCCTTGCCTGAGTAGTAACAGCAGCTTCAGTTGTAAAGCTAAGAATGCTTCCTAAATTCCATGTTACAGCATGTAGTAGACACCAACTGTGCACAGTAAGAGAACACGAGAGACTCTTGGGTCCACACAGAAGCATGTCAGATTGCATTCCCACCTGGACGGCTACTACTCAGCTTCTCCTATATTCAATTCTGTCTATTAAATGTCAATAATGATGTGGATTGCCTTTAACAACAGTAATTGTGTATGCTTTCATTTTTGTTGCTTTTCCAAAGAAAAAAAATTCATAAATATAATATAGTGATTTTTTCCACTATACCCACCCCCCCCACCTTCTCCTCCCTCTCCCATTCCCAGTTCCAATCTGCATTAAGATTCCTTTTCAACTAACTTAATACACAGAAGACTAACTCTATAATAAGTAAAGATTTCAATAATCTGGACATACACACACACAAAATATATTAAAAAAAACTGTTTGAGGACAAGTTTTACAGTTAATTCTCATAGTACAACTCATTGAGGACAGAGGTCCTGCATGGGGAGTAAGTGCACAGTGACTTGTGTTGTTGATTTAACAATTAACACTCTTATATATGATGGCAGTGATAACCTGAGGCTCTTGACATAGGCTGCCGAGGCTATGGAAGCCTTTTGAGTCCAAATTCTCCATCAGATTTAGACAAGGCCATAAGCAAAGTGGAAGTTCTCTCCTCCCTTCAGAGAAAAGTACATCCTTTGTTGATGGCCCCTTATTTCCACTGGAGTCTCACAGAGATCCTTCATGTAGGACATTTTTTTTTTTCTGGTGCATTGGCTTTCCATGTCTGAAATGCTCTCCTGGACTTTTCATCCAGAACAGAATGCTTTAAGGTCTGATTCTGAGGTCAGAGTACTATTTAGAGTGATTGTCATTCTATGAGTCTGTTATGTGGACTGCTTCTCATGTTGGAACAGTCTCTCCTTTTTAATTCTATCTATTGTTATTACCAGACACTAGATCTTATTTATATGATCCCTTTAACACTTAATCCTATCTATGATCAATTTAACACTTAATATGATCACTTTAACAATTAAAATGACATTATTATCACCCAACTTAATAGGATTTGCAGTCGCATGCTGAGTTTTTAGCTGTACCCTTAGAAGTAAGTCCATAAGAAAGTATGAAGAACTACAGCTTTATAGTTACAAACTTCCAACTCCTGCTTATCTCTACTCTTATTTTTTACTGAGATATATTTTCAAGTGGTTTTATTAACATATGCTTAATTCTACGTTAAGTAAGAGTTCAACTAATGGTATTAAGAAGGAAAAAACCTGTTCCTCAAAAGTTAAGACAAGGGCTGTTCACATCATTGATTCTCAAAGTGTAAATTTCACTTCTGCAGGTTTCCTTTTAGGTGCTCTGTTAGTTATCACAGGTCAGGGAGAACATATGGTATTTGGCCCTTTTGGACTTGCTTATTTCTCTCAGTATGATGTTTTCCAGATTCATCCATTTTGCTGTAAATGACCAGATTTCATATTTTTACCACTGTGTAGTATTCCATAGAGTACATATCCCATAATTTCTTTATCCAGTCTTCCATTGATGGACATTTAGGTTGATTCCAAGTCTTGGCTATTGTGGATTGAGCTGCAATAAACATGTGGGTGCAGATAACTCTTTTATTTGCTGATTTCCCTTGGTAAATTTCCCTTGGGTAAATTTTGAGTAGTGGGATGGCTGGGTCATGTGGTAGGACTAAATTTAGATTTCTGAAGTATCTGCAAACTGTCTTCCATAGTGGTTTTACCAGTTTACATTCCCACCAACAGTGGATTAATGTACCTTTTTTCCCCAAATTCTCACTGTTTGTTGATTTCTATTTGAAAACCATTCTAACTGGGGTGAAGTGAAACCTCATTGTGGTTTTGATTTGCATTTCCATGAGGGCTAGTGATCCTGAGCATTTTTTTTCTTGTGTCTGTTGGCCATTTGGATTTCTTCTGTTTAAATCCTTGGCCCATTTCTTCAGTGGGTTGTTTGTTTTGCTGTTGTGGAATTTCTTGATCTCTAATAATCCGGATATTAATCTTTTATCAGTTGTATAGCTTGCAAATAATTTCTCCCATTCTGTCAGCTGTCTCTTCAATTTTCTGACTGTTTCTTTTGCAGTATGAAGCTTCTCAATTTGATGTAATGCCATTTGTTAATTTTGACTTTGATTGCTTGTGCCTCTGGGGTCTTTTCCAGGAACTCTTTGCCTGTGCCAATGTCATCCAGGGTTTCCCCAGTGTTCTCCAATAATTTGATGGTGCTGGGTCATAGATTTAGATGTTTAATGTATGTTGAGTGGATTTTTGTGTAATATGTAAATAATGAATGATCTATGGTGAATGATCTTTCTGATGTACTGTTGGATTCTTCATGTGGAAATCCAGTTTTCCCAGCACCATTTGTTGAAGAAACTGCTCTTGCTCCAGGGATTGGTTTTAGCTACTTGATGTAATATAAGTTGGTTGTAGAAGCTTGGATTGACTTCTTGCATTTATATTTAGTTCCATCGGCTATCCATCTGTTTTTTTACAAGTGTCAGGCTGTGAACTGCCTTGTAGTATATCTTGAAATCTGTATTGTGATGCCTCCAGTTGGTTTTGGTGTATAAGATTGCTTTAGCTATTCAAGGTCTCCTTTGTTTCCATATGAATTTCAGCATCATTTTTTCTATATCTGAGTAGAATGTCTTTGGTATTTTGATGGTATTATACTGAATCTGTAAATTGTTTTGGAAAGTTTAGCCAGAGTCATTAGGCAAGAAAAAGAAATCAAATGGATTCAAATTCGGAAAGAGGAAGTCAAACTATCCCTATTTGCATATGACATGATTATAGATAGGGGATCCAAAAGACTCCACCAAGTTACGATTGGATCTCACAGAAGAGTTTGGTAAAGTAGCGGAATATAAAATCAATATACAAAAATCAACAACCTTTGTTTCAATAGATAATGTCATGAATGAGGAAGACCTTCTAATATCAATCCCATTTACAATAGTTAAAAAAAAATCAAATACCTTGAAATAAATTTAACCAAGGTCGTCAAAGATCTCTATGATGAGAATTACAAAACATTAAAGAAAGAAATAGGAAAAGATACAAATAAATGGAAAAAACTTCCATGTTCATGGATTGGAAGAATCAATATCATCAAAATGTCCATTCTTCTGGAGTATATTGAATAGCAATGGTGAGAGTGGGCATCCTTGTCTTGCTCCAGGTCTCAGTGGGCATGCTTTCAACTTTTCCCCATTCAATAGGATGCTGGTCGTGGTTTTGTCATAGATTGCCTTGATTGTGTTGAGGAATGTTTCTTCTATACCCAATTTGCTTAGGGGTGTTGTATTTTTCACATGATTCCTCTGCTTCTATTGAGATAATCATATGGTTTTTGTTCTTTAGTCTTTTAATGCGATGTATCACATTGACTGATTTGCAAATGGTAAACCATCCCTGCATGCCAGAGATAAATACTACTTGGTCTGGGTGAATAATCTTTCTGATGTATTGTTGGATTCTATTGGCTAGAATTGTGTTCAGGATTTTTTTGTCTATGTTCTTCAGGGAATTTACTCTGTAGTTCTCTTCCTCTGTTACATCTTTTTCAGGTTTAGGAATTAAGGTGATGCTGGCTTCATAGAAAGAATTTGGTAGGATTCCCTCCCTCTCAGTTGTTTTGAATAGCTTGAGAAGAATTGGAGTTAGTTCTTTTTTAAATGTCTTTTAGAGTTCAGCAGTGAAGCCACCTGGTCCTGGACTTTTCTTTTTTAGGAGGGTCTTTATAACTGATTCTATTTCCGTCTTGGTAATGGGTCTGTTTAGGTTTTCTATGTCTTCATGGCTCAATTTAAATAGGTTGTATGTGTCCAGGAATCTATCAATTTCTCCTAGGTTGCCCAGTTTTTTGGCATAATACTCTCTGTAGTAGTTTCTGATGATTCATTTTATTTCTGTAGTGTATGTTGTTACTTTTCCTTTTTCATCTCTAATTTTATTGAATCGAGTTTTCTTTCTCCTTTATTTTGGTTAGTTGGTCCAATGGTGTGTCAATTTTGTTTATTTTTTTTTCATAGATCCAGCTCTTCATTGTACTAATCTTTTGTATTTTTGGTTTCAATTTTATTTATTTCTTCTCTAATTTTATTTATTTATTTCCTCCTACTAGATTTGGTTTTGGTTTGCTGTTGTTTTTCTGGATCCTTGAGGTGCATTGATAGTTCATTTATTTGGTGCCTTTCCAATTTCTTGATGTAGGTGTCAATTGCTATAAACTTTCCTCTTAACACTACTTTTGCTGTATCCTGTAAGTTTTGATATATTGTATTGTTGTATTTGTTTCCAGAATTTTTTTTGATTGTTCTTTTGATTTTTTCTATGACTCGTTGTTCATTCAGGATAATATTGTTCAGTCTCCCATGTTTGCATATGTTCTAGAGATTACTGAGTTGCTGATTTCCAGCTTCATTGAGTTGTTGTCTGAGAAGATGCATGGTATGATTTTGATTTTTTTGAATTTGCTGAGACTTGTGTTATGGCTTAGCATGTGGTCAGTCCTAGAGAGCATTCTAGGCATTGGTGCGAAAAATGTCTATTATGTGACTGTAGGATGGTAGGCTCCATAGATATCTGCTAGGTCTATTTGGGCTATAGAGTCAATTAATTCTGTTGTTTCCTTGTTCATTTTCTGTTGGGTTTATCTGTCTATTGCCAAAAGTGGGGTATTGAAGTCCCCCATTACCATTGTATTTGAATCTATCTCTACCTTTAAATCCATTAACATTTCATTTAGATAGCCAGGTGTTCTGTAACTTGGTGCATATAATAGTCATTTCTTCTTGTTAAATTAATCCTTTCTCTTCTAATAGATTTTGTGTTAAAGTCTATTTTGTCTGATATTAGGATGGTACACCAGCTCTTTTTTGGTTTCTTTTAGCAGGGATTATCTTTTTTCAGTGCTTTTACTTTCAGTTTATGTGCCTCTTTGTTGGTAATATGTGTTTCTTGTAGGTAGTAAATAGATTGGTTTTGTTTTTTAATCCATTCAGCCAGTCTGTGTCTTTTAACTGGGGAGTTGAGACCATTTCCATTCAAGGTGACTATTGTGAAGTACGGACTTTGCCCTGCCATGTTTCCATAAATAGTCCTAATTTTGCATTTTGGGTTTCCTTTGTACTTTTATTGGGTCATTTTTTGCATTCATCTTCTTTCATAGTGATGTTTCTGTGCATAGCACATCCTTGAGCATCTTTTGTAATGCTGGGAAAGTAGTTACAAATTCTTTCAATTTCTGCTTGTTGTGGAAGATCTTTATTTCTCCTTCATTCATAAATGATGGCTTTGCGGCTACAGTATTCTGGATTGAAAGCTTTTTTCTTGTACAACTTGGAATATTTCTCACTAATCTCTCATTTGCTCTAGGATTTCTGATGAGAATTCTGCAGTGAGTCTGATTGGGTTTCATCTGAATGCGATTTGGCATTTCTCTCATGCACATTTTAAGATTTTTTTATATATGTTTTATTGTGTAGAGCTTTATTACAATGTGTGGTGGTGAAGATATTTTCTGGTCTTGTCTATTGGGAGTTCTGTGTACTTCCTGTACTTGAATGTCTCTTTCTTTCTCCAGATTGGGGAAGTTTTCTGTTATTATTTCATTAAGAAGGCTTTCTAATCCTTTCTCTCTTTCCATGCCTTCCAGAACACCTAAGATCCATATGTTGGGTCATTTGATAGTATCTTGTAGATCTCCAACTGTGTTTTTAGTTTTCTAATTTTTTTTTTTGGTCTGACAGTAATATTTCCAGATCTTCTTGTTGTGATATTCTTTCTTCTGTCTCAGCTATTCTGTTGTTAAGGCTTTCCATTGCATTTTTTATTTGATCTACTGAAGCCTTCATTTCTAGTATTCCATTCTGACTTCTTTTTAATATCTCTATTTCTTGGGAGCACTTTTCATTTAGATCCTGAATTTGCTTCTGATTGTTTCTAAGTAATCTGATGATTAACTTTCTGAATTCCATTTCTGACATTTCCTCGATCTCTTCATCTTCACCTTCTATTATTTAAGAGCCCCCCTTTGGGGGAGGGTTCATGGTGTCTTCCATATTCTTATTTAGAGTTTTTCCCTTTTTTTCAGCATTCGTATATTTTTTTCTTTTTTTGTCTATGGAGAATCTTGTAGTGAGGTTTCCCTCTGTTTTGAGCTGCTATGTGTCTGTGTGTTGCAAGTGGAAGCATGGAGCCCCACCTACTGGAGCCATGGTCAGTTCTCAATCATTGTGGAAGTGGATAGGAGCTCCAATGCACTGAGCCCGGCCTACTGGAGCCTGGCTTGCTTCTCAATGGTGAATAGAACAGGCTCGAGTTTTTGATATTCAGGATTTCTCCTTGTTGTTTAGCTGGTGTGATGGGGAAAAAATTCTGAAATGTTGTGGTCCTCATTCCTGGGTGGGAGGGTGTGTTGGTGGCCTTGCAATTGATGGGCATGTGCTGGGAGTCAAAGCTGGCAGCGCCCTACTTCTTACGTTGGAAAATGTAAACAAAGAAGATGGCTTCTTGGAGCCAGCTTCAGGTCCAGGTGAGGAGAGACAGGGGAGGGAGATGGGATGGGTGTGCCCAACCTCTCTGTTTGTTCCTCTATACCTTCTCTTTTTTCCTGTGTGGAACTTCAAAAGCAGTTCTCCAAGCTTTCCCTCCTGCTGCTATTTGCAACTCCATGGACCTGCAATTTCCCATCTCACCTGGTCCACTGGGGCCTGGCACCAGCCTCCCCAGTCCATGCCTCAGTCACACCTCTAATGCTTCCCTTTCTTATTTGCTCTTTCAGCATAGACCTGCTTAGTCTCTGCTGATATCCTGGGCTTCCCTCCGTGAATTACCCATGGCTCTAACTCCAGCATTTATCTTCTCTCGTTTTTAACTATTTATTTTACCCAGGCTGACTCGGATCATCCTGTTGCTATACTGCCATCTTGGGACCCCCATGTATGCTTTCATAATGCTGTATGTTAGTATTAATATCTAAAGCAAAGCATTTGCTTTTTATATTATTATCATAGAGATAACAATTGCTGCAACTGATTATTTTCCCTGGTGAATAGATAGAGGTAAATTCAGGATAGGATATACTTTTTCTACTGGGAGTGATAGTATGTGAAGAAGGAAGAGGAATTAGTGAGTTTGACAGATAATGGGAATTCAGAATTCACAGGTGAATGTGGGCCATATTTTCCTATCCAATTCTCTAACATAACATAAATGTAACCCACAGAGAGGTGTTTATCAACCTATTCAACAAGAAATATGGATTGTTCTCACTGTATTCTGGAGTGGGGTGATTTGCTGCTGGCATACGGCAAACGGAATACCAAAGACACTTGGATGCTGTCTTCAGCCAGGAAGTTCACAAAGTCTTACTTTTATACCAGAGTGTGAACTAGTCATCAGTCCATTGGTCACAGGCTATGAATATTTTCCATTTGCAGAGAAAGCAACTTTCATAAATGTATTGGAAAAAAATCAAAGCCCATGAGGTTTAAGCATGTGCACAAATCTTAAAGCAATAAAAGTAAGAGATTACTCTATGGAAATGTAGCTGAAGGAAATGAAATCAGCATATGAAAGAATTATTTGCACCCCCCATGTTTACAGCAACTGAATTTGCAGTTGCTGAGATATAGAATCAACCAAAATATTCATTCACTGATGTCTGGGTAAAGAAACTGTGGTAAATACATATCATGGATACTATTCAACCATAAAAAAAGAATGAAATCCTATCTTTCTCAGCAAAATCAATGCAATCAGAGACAATTATACTTAGTGAAATAAGTGAATCCCAAAAACACAAATATAATTTTTTCTCTAATTTGTGGTAATTAATATATAAAGTATAAAAAACACAAAAAATGTATATGAGTGAAACTGACATTTTGAGATTTGATTAGTGTTTATAGTGTATACTCTTGAGAGACAGTGATTTTTCTACTTGCTAATTGTTGAATGCTTTGTTTACTGCAGGGTTAAGCTTGTGACTATAAAGTAAATTGAAGGCATATCATTATAAAAATTACAAGGTAAATAAGATGAGAAGGAGGGAGAGTGGGAACGGGGAGGGTGGGATGACAAGGTGAGAAGCATCTTATGTTCTTAAAATCGTATTTATGAACTACAATAAATGTGCTTCCTTTATATAAATAAAAATAAATTTAAAAAGAAATTATGTCTTAAGATTTGAAACAACTGTATATAGAAACTGTTAATTCTCTTTCACTCCTCAATTTTTTGTGTGTGATAGGTATGTACTCTAGAGAAACAAGGAACAGCGGAAAGATTCAGTGGACAGCAAGGACCACTCAGGAGGTAAAGATAAGTCAGTCAGACAAAATCTGAGGATTAATTTTCTATCAAATTGCAGAATGGAGGTAATTTTTAATGATAAAATCATATTTACAGTGGAGTAGTGGGATTAATTCATTTAATTGAAAAGAGAATGGGCAGTAAATAAGTAGAAAATGTAATGAAAAAATATGATTAGACTAAAAGTCTGACAACTTATAAGAAATACACAAATTAGTTCAAAAGCACAGCTTAGCAAAACTGACACAAAAAGAAATAGAAAATCTGAATAACCCTTTATCTACTAAATAAATTGAATTCACAATTCAAAGCTTTCCTGCTATAAAAACTTTAGTTTTATAACAGGCATTTGATGCAGCTTGTTAAGACACTCTTTCGTATTCCCACATCTTATATTGATGGCCCGTGTTTGAGTTCTGGCTCTGTTTTCAATTCCAGCCTCGTGCTAATACACATCTGGGAGGCCGCAGGTGATGGATGAAGTAGTTAGATCCCTGGCACCCACATGGGAGACCTAGTTTAAATTTTCTGCCCTGACTTTGGCCTGATTCAGCCCTGGCTTTTGTGGTCATTTGGAAAGTGGACCAGAGGAGGGAGGATATCTCTGTCTGTGTCTCTTGCTCTCTGTCTTTCAAATAAATAAAACTTTTAAAAAATAAAATAATAAAAAAAACTTAAGCTTCAATTAGGTTCCCTGGTGAATTTTCTAAACATTTAAGGAATTAATAATACCAATCTTACATGACTTTTTCAAGAGAATATAGAATAAGTTCTGTTTCCAAACACATTACAATGAGATAGCATATTCCTTACAACAAAATTTGATATGCAGTCCAATATCTCTTATAGGCATTTATGTAAACTTCTTAAATAATGTTTTAGACAACTAATCCACCTACGTATTTTACACCCCCGTATATATATATATATATATGTGTGTGTGTGTGTGTGTGTATATACATATATAATGTAAAGGTAGAATTTATTTCATAATTACATTGAATTTTAACATTGGACAACCAATCACCATAATTCACTACATTGATAGAACCAAGAAGAAAATTATAGCATCACTTCAAAAGATTTAGAAATATAACTTATGAAATCTGTGGATGGATATAGTGGTTAAGATTTCATTTAAAACACCCTGTCCCATGTCAGATAGTTTGGATTCAACTCTTGGTTCTGGCTCCTGACTCAAGCTTCCTACTTATATAGACACTGGATGGAAGTGGTGATGGCTTGAGTGATTGGCGTACTGTCTCTCATGTGAAAGACCTGGATTGAGTTTCTGGCTCTTGGCTTTGGCCAGCAAAGCCACAGCAATTATGGGCATTGGGGAAGCAATCGGAAGATGGGAGATTTCTCTCTCTCTCTCTCTTAAAAAACATTAAAACAAAACTCTAACAAGATAAAAACTTCTTAGTATATTTGAATTTATGAGGACTAGGAATAGAAATCTATCTACAAAATTCATACAGCTAACATCACAGTTAATAGTGAAAAAACAAACACTTTCCATTTGAATTTAAGAAGGAGATAAGTCCATCCATCAACACCTCTTTGAATATTGTCTTTGAGATTCTACACAGTACGGTAAGCAAAGAAAAGAAATGAAGTCATAAATATGGAAGATATAAAACTGTTATTATTCACAGATGATATGATGTATGCATAGACATTTCAAAAATACTAAAGAAGAAAGAATAGATTGAACAAAGCAATTTAACAAGGTTACTGGATATAAATCAATATAAATTATATTTCTATATACCAGCAACAATTAAAAATTAAAAAAAAATAAACTTGTATACTTGTAGCATAAAAAATCAAATACCTAGAAATGTTTTAGAAAAGGAATGAAGATCTTATCATGAAAATCAGGAAGCTTTCATGAGAGAAAATAAGTCAGGTCTAAATAAATGGAGAAACAAACCACATTCATTAATTAGAAGAAATAATACAGTTAAATATCAGTTCTTCTAAAAAGCATCTTCATATTCAGTGTAATCCCAATTGAAAGTCAAGTGATTTTTTGATAAAGATAAACAAGGCCATTCATTTCTAAGCACATGTAAATGATATTGGATATCCAAGAAAATTTTGGAGGAAAAATAAACTACTAGATATCAAGAGTTATGAAAATGTGTCATAATTAAGATCGTTTGGTATTGCTGCAAGGACTGAAGGATGACCAATGGAACAGAATACAGAGATCAGAAATAGAAGTATATACATCCATATGATTCCTGCTAAAAGTGTCCCTGCAATTCAGTATGGGAAAGAATGATCTCTCCAGCAGTATCCTCTGGATATTTCTACAGGTAAAATGACCCTGAGTCCTTTCTCATGTTATACACAATTGATCTGAGATGAATCATAGATGTAAATATAAAAAGTCTAATCATGTTTCTTTTAGAAGAAGACAACAGAGACCTTGAACAATCTTTGGAAAAGCAAAATTTCTTAGACATGATTCAAGAAGAGCTAACCATAAATGAAAAGAGTGACAAATTTGGGTTCATTACATTTATGAACTTCTGACTTCCAAAAACTCTCAGGGAAGATATTTGCAACATACCCATAAATCAGTAAGAAGACAGAAAACAATAAAAATGAGTTAGAATAAACTATTAATATACAGAACAATTGATCAATTTCCCCAAAATTCCAAAGACTACATTTTATATAATGCCACATATATAGCATTTTTGATATGGCAAAATTTTGGAAATGGAGAACAGATTCATGGTTGCGTGAGTTTGGGATAGGAGCTGGGAAAATAAGGAGGCAGGTATGATTGCAATAGGGAGGTGTTCTTACAGTACGAAATTGTTAAGGATCTTGAATGTGGTTGGTAGAAAAATTTATTTGGGTAATAACATTGTGTAAACTTAATTCTTACACAGATGAGAAAATGTAAAATTTAGGAATTTGAAATAAAGTTTATTGGTTATATCAATGTCAATGTCCTAGTTTTCAAGTTAGATTATAATTCGCAAAATAGTACCATAGGAGAAATTAGGGCAAAGATACTAGGGAACTTGTTATATGATCCCTTACAACTGCATGTGAATTCACATGAATCTGAATAAAAATTTTATTAAAAAACAAAACCCTTTTAAATATATAAAAATATATGGCCAATGTGCAGATGAAGCATGATTAATTTCACTCTTTTGTTCATCAGGAAAACAAAAAGTATCATCATAAAATATTCAAGTCAGGATGATAAAAGTAAAAATGAGATAAGATACCAAGGGTGGGAGAAGATATGGACAACAGGAACTCTCATGCACTAATAGGAGTTTAAATTGGCAATCTTCTCTGTAAAACTGGTAGTAGTAATGAAGAGGAACATTTGTAAAACATATGACCAAGGAATTCTATTCCTAGGTATGTGCACAACAGAAAATCTTTTAAATATACACCAAAATAAATGTAAAAATATTGAAAGTAGCATTATTTATAATGGTTTTAACATGGTGGCAACATAAATATTGACAGTAGAATTAATAAATTATATAATAATATAGAAAGTGAAACAAGTGATTCTTACATATCTGTATGAATCTCACAGACATGATGTTGAATTAAAGAAGTCAGATAAGGGAGTCCATTGTGGTGTGCAGAAGATCAAGCTGTTTGCTTGGGATGCCTGCATCCCACACCAATGTGCTTGTTTCAAGACCTGACTACTTCATGCTTCTGATTCAGCTTCCTGCGAATCTACCAGGAGGTAGGGAATGATGGCCCAAGTGCTGAGTTTCTGTCACTCAATCGGGAGACTCAGATGGTTTTCTGGCTCTTGGCTTTAGTTTGGCCTGCTCCTGGCTGTTGCAGTCATTTGAAGAGTGGACCAGCGAAGGGAAGATAAGTCTCACTCTGTCTCTCTCTCTCTGTCTCCTCTGTCATGAAAAGAAAGACTTCACACTATAGGATTCCATTTACTTAAAGTTTAAAAGCAAATCTTGGTTTGCAGAAGTGAGGATTGTGGGTACTTCTGGGAGATAATGAAAAGGTAGGAACATGAGGCAGACTTCTGTGATGACAGCATCTTGATCTGGGTGATGGGTGCATGAGTGTTCACACTTAGTAAAATTTATTGAGCAGTAAGTGAATAATACACTTTTCCTTACATTTTTTTATTTCAGTAAGTATAGTAATAAAGAAATCATGAACAGGAAAGATACACTGATCTTGGATGAGAGCCAGGACAATTTATCCATTCAAAGGCATATAGCGAATGAATTCGGATGTGAGAAGGATGGGCAATCTGTTCTCTTTGTCTTGAGTTGAAAGTAAGAGGTAGTAGAAGTGAGTCTGAGAGAAGCTTTGAGATAGCTGTCTTGGAGAGTGGGAGATTGAGTCAACTAGGACTAGGAAGGAAGATTAGTGGGCACTACTAACAGTCTACTTAACAATTGTCCAACCATTTGTAGCCATAAAATTAATGTGAAATCCCTTAGCAAGTTGCCATGTTTTACTCTTTACATGCAATCATTCAAAAGAGTGGAATACACTGAGAATTTCATGAATACTCAAGTGAAATAATAGCTTTATAAGAAGAGTACAACAGAAGAAGAGGGAGGTAGGGCATTTGAAAGAAAGCGATTCTATTGTTCCACAGTGGAATCTAAGCTGAGCCTCTATGTGATGGAATGAATAGGAAATCACATTGAACAAGTAGGAGCAATAAGGAGAAAGGCAAGATTAATGGTGTCAGAATTATTGCGATAGGGTTCATGAAGGAAATGTGTAGGAGGAATTAGGTGACTGTCAAGGAGTGGCATGTTTGAAATTGAATGAGTGCTTGAAATTCAAATCAGAGCAGGTGCAGTGGTAACTGATGACAAATTCTAGGATAGGATAGAGCAAGATCACTAGAGGTGAGTAATTCAGGCAACTGACAGGCCAATGTGCTCTTTTGTTAAATTCGACTTTAAATTCCTTAATTCACTTTTTAGTGGCATTCAGTCAAAAAATTTGAACCCCTTCTATGTGCCAAGCATTTTGTTGGGTAAACTGTATACACTTAAAGCATAGTCCAAACAATATTTCCTGATAAATTCCAGAATAAATGGGTTTGGTTACTGACAAATTATGAATCCTCCAGAGTTCATTTCTTCTTGCTGATCTTATAAATATAGAAAGCTATTTAATTTTATGCATGATTTACTATTGCCAATCTTATACTCATTGTAGTATCTAGGAACAGAGTAGTTAATGAAATCCCCCCCAACCTGGACCTTTTGTCTTTATTACTTACTTCTGTAGTCCTTCCTTTCCACATTTCAATGTTCTATCTACTTATACTCTCCTTAACATTATCTATTATTTTTTCATGTTATAATGGTTTACTAGTTAAACAAATATTTAATTCTGTAAAGTGCTGACCTCTTTAACTGAGAGAGGTTTTAAAATCAAGTCAACATTTATTAGCAGTCTCTGAACTTGAAATCTTCAAAAAGAAATCACTTTAATAAATGATTTGTCTGATCTATTATTGGGAGAGTTCTTCCAGAAACTTCTATGAACACTGACCCTCTTCAGTTCATGTAATTGTTCCTCTGGGGGACGAGGCTTGTTTCTTTATTTCTTAAATGGAAGAACTGAAGGAGTTTGTCAAGAAGACGAGTGAACTAAGAAATACTCAATATGCCTGGAAGCTTCGTTGTTTTCTATTTAAGTTTGGTGACTAAAGCATTAAATTGGGCTGGGTAAAGAGACTTCAGCCAAAGCGAAAGGGAACTCATCCAGACTACCACACACATAGTAAATTCCATTTCCACACAAACCATTTCCTCTCAATGGTCTCAGGCCCACACAGGGGGAAAGCCAATTATCCCAGTAGGCTTGAGTTGATGACACAACTCTACAGAGGAAATGTGGAAACTGCCCCTAAATGACCTTGGAAACAGAGTTCAGACTTTACAAGAGTCAACAAACATATCCCTTCTCTAATGTGGTTGCTTTTCAGCCAAGAGGTTTTCAGAGACAGAACATCACCTACTCAAGTATCTAGAATATTCGTATCAGTGATTGATTCAACATGGGTGGAGAACAAATGAAGGCAGGAAGAAAGGAAGGGGAAGAAAGAGCAGCATTATAACGAGCAGTGAGATAATAGAATGCAGCACCATGTTAGAAACTTGCAAACAGGTCAGAAAGCTATTAGACTGAAAGAGTTCCAGGAATTCTACAAATTTATGGGAAAAACATTTAAATGGTACTGCTCTATCCATATAAGCATATGCAATTTTGGCAATACAAAACATAATGGAGGAGTTTCTGTCAAGCTACAGATATTATCATTCTTATCTCCAACAACACAAAGAACTCAAAGAGGCAAAGGCTGAAGCATAGGCAGGAGGACTGAAAGAAGTCCAGATCCTACCCCTTAGGCAAGAACTGAAGGTCAGCTAAAACACAGCTTCTTCCTTCTCGCCTCCTCCCCTCTCCTCCTCCTCCTTCCCCCGCTCCTCTTCCTCTCCCTCTTTCTCCCCCTCCCCCTCCCCTCCTCCTCTTCTTCCTCTTCTTCTGAATAATAAGGTTTTAAATGAAGGGTGGGGGGAAAACTAGTAGAAAAATAACTCAGAACCAGTAAACAAATATTTCCCTACACCCTACTTGTATTTGAAAAGAAACTGGATCTAATAACAAAATAAATTTGTTTCTTTAAAAATCAAACTGCATCAGACAAAAGGAGTCAGGAGAATAAATGTAAAAATAAAATCCCCCATTAGAGGAAGCACTTGTCTAGGAAGAGATGACAAACACATAGATACAGGTTCTCAGGTCCACTGTTGAGAGGTTTTCTGATGGTGGATGAGAGTGGAGCCAATGGTAGGGGAATAATTTAGTCTTGAGGAGGTGGAAAGAGCTGCATGTTAGGCCAGGTTAGAGAAGAGAGTTCAAGAAAGAGGCTCATTTTTCCCTTTGCAGTTAAAGGAAATGTGGAGAGGCTGATTATCACAATCGATTAATTTGTAAGTTCGAGTTGAAGAATGCGCACCTGATAGACTTCATTTTCTTTGTAAAAACATTAGTGAGTTCACTGTGCAAAAGAACTGGTGTAGTATTGTGAGTGGAAAACTGAATGCTGTAAATCTTACTTGAATTGTTTGAATGAATATTTGCATTGAATTTCATTCCATTGACAAATTAGAGAGAGAGATGTCATTCAGGATAAATGAAAGAATGTCAATTCTCTTTATGATTATTAACAGTGATAGTGAGGGTGCTGGCAAGAGGGCAGTTGAAGAAATACACAATGTTTTCTTTGCTGGAGAAGGAAAGAAATAAAAGGCGAGAGGTGATGGCCACAGAGGAAAAGGAGATTCATGAATGAAGTGCTGTTAAAGTGAGTAGGAGGGTTTTAGGTTTCAGAGAGAGTGTGTTATGTTCATGGCTAGAGTGGCATGGGGTGAAAGTCCTTGGAATTAGCGAGGTCAATGCACACTAACTCCAGGTAGCAATTGGAGGCAGCAGGACACTGGTGTTATAGTGAATCTGCAAACAGGCAAGGAGATCAACAGCAGAGAGCATTCTGGAATGGTGTTATCCGTAAAAGAGGAAGGAATTTACACAAGGTTGAGAAGACACAACGTTGATGTGGACTTCTCACACCTCCTCCCAGCTCTATTAACTGGAAGGAAAGTGAATCTTCCATTTGAGAGGATGGCTGGAGAAGACACGTTCTTAGAAAGAACCTGATTTTTGGTAAAACAGGAGGAGAGAGAACTTTCTGTGCAAGGCAGGAGGATGTATGAGAATTTATCTTTGGGTTTATAAAAGTGCTGTCAGAGAGACACAGCAAAAAAGATAGTATATGAAGTAAGTTGTAAATGGATGTTCCACTTGGCAAGCAGTTGAGTGTCTTGGAAATAAAAATGTATGAAGAGAGAAGCCCCAGCAGGACTGAATTAGATTGGGGATTCAGGAGAAAAGAATAAGGCTGGTTGGCATCCAAGTTCCAGCTAGATCAGGTAGATCCTCTGATTATTTCACCAGCCTGATATATAAATGGATGCATGCAATGCTAAAACTATTATCTATTTGGTCTGTAAATATTCTTCCTCCCCCCCCCCCCCACCCTCTCATTCTAATTCTCTCAAGAATTGGGGAAAAGAATGAACATCTGAATTCAAATTCAATGTTAACCTAAGCAGATGTTCCCTCTACTGAACTTTGCCAAAAGGATAAATCTTGAAAAATGCCAGTTAGAAACCATTTTGTGTATTATTCCAGACTCATTAGAATTTTCACTATTGCTTACCAGACCTTGAGAAGGGATACGTAACCATACCTCCTTGTTGTTCTTATTGATCAGAATATCTCTGGGAGATAGTGAGACCTTCCAACCACAGTATAATCTAGCAGCATAAATGAACTTGTTCCTTCCAGTTTTGTTTTCTGTTCTTTGTTTTTGTGTTTTTTTTTCTTGAGTATATAAATTATTATTCTTTGGGGGTAAACTAATGTATTTACACAGTTTTTATTGGTGCTTTCTAATTTAACACATAGAAAATACCTGTATTTTGTGAATATATTGTTTTATTTTCAACCATCTAGGTGTTTGACAATATATTATTTTGAGGTTGATAGTCTATAGTGTTAGTTTAAAATTATAAATAAATAAATCTAACAGCAAGATTCAAATTAAATTAATAATGTATATGACGTTCATGGTAAATATTCATGTATTCTGGAAAAAAGGCTAAAATGTAGATATCAGTAGATTTTTTGGAAAATATTATTACCTAATTAAAAGTAGGATTTAGAAGTAATTTTCCATTTAAGATTTTCAAGAAAATGTGAAATGAAGTCTCTTTGAAATAACATCTGCCAATAAAAACACAGGAAAATATGTCTATTTTGAGATGTCTAGCATGATAAGAAATGAATGACTATGTTATCTTACGGTAAAATGGAATCAAACATTCATGTTTTAAGGGATTTTGATAAATATTCATGAAATAATATCCACAAAGTTCTTAGCATGGGGCTGAGGACTTATTAACATTATAATAGATGGAAACCATCATTTTATTGTTATTATTTGTGGAGAGAAAAAGTCTGTTACTTAATAGTTTGGCAGAATTGGAAACCAGATTGGCAAGAAATGCTCATCAATTTTCTCATGAATTGTAGGACCTCACAGGCATGGGCAACAGATACTCGCCCTGCATGAAGAGATAGTCTTAAGAGGGTAAAGCAGTAAGCCCGTGTTTCTCAAAGAGAGCTGGAATGGGGAACATCGGAGCCCCCAGCACAAAGGGGAAGGAGACCGACCGGTGCTCTCAGTGGCAGGAGCCCACACCTATGGCAGGAAGGACTAGAGGACTCCCACTGTGCTGAGGTCGCCCAAGGGCACGTGAGCACAGAGCTGCACCTTGATATTCAACTTGAAATTGTTTGAATGATCATGATGTGTCCATTGCTGAGCAACCCCGAGTCTTCACTAACATGACCCTGTGTGGGATTTCTGTGAGCAAATAGGAAAGGACATGGCTTTCATCCCCAAATCCATGCAAATCCACTTGAGTGAGGGCAGAGAGTAATCGTAAATCTCTCAATGGCTCAGGTCATAGTGCAGAAAACATCAACTTCCAAGCGGTAAGGGGTTGGGGATTTTGGTCAGTCATTTGGTTTTGAACTGAGAGAGAGAGAGAGAGAGAAGAATGGATAGCAATGTGTGGATGCCATATTGTTTACTATATATAGTTCTAAATATTTTTTTCACTGGGGATGCTTTTGGGGCGTAGGAAGTAAAACTGCTAACTCCAATGTTGGCATCCCATATGTGCACTGGTTCACGTTCTGGCTGCCTCACTGCTAATGGCCTGGTAAAAGGAGAGAAAGAAGGCCCAACAGTTTGGGCCCCTGCACTCATGTGGGAGACCCAGATGATGCCTGTGGCTCCTGGCTTTGGCCAGGATTAGATACTGCCCTGGTCATTATGACCATCTGGGGGAGTGAACCAGGGAGTGGAAGACCCACCCCTCTCGCTGTCTCTCCTTCTTTCTCTGAACACTGACTTTCAAATAAAAATAAACCTTTAAAAATTGTCTTCACTGAATTATAACTTCTGTGTAATATCATACCCTTCCTCTTTCTTCACTTTGTGATCCTTGTCACGAACCTTATAATATGTGATTTTAGTACACCTGGTTTCAAGGAAAATATTATGTATGTGTATGTATGTAATATTTACATATGAGGTGACTATGGCAAAATGTTAAATGTTGTTAAATCTCAGAAAAAGATGTTTACTTGAGTTTCTTCGAGTGGGAACCATTCTGCTTCCTGTGGAGCAGAGCTCCAGAAACGATGTTTCCTCTTCCCTCGTGTAGTGCAGTGCCAGCAGGTGAGGCCATCAGAGTGACAGGCACTATACTGCCACGGCATGGAGGACTTAGCTTTGTCAGTATGAGGCCATGGAATGTGCAGATACAATGCAGACACGTTTAAAGAAAGCAGTTCTTTTGTGGCATCATGGGAGCCAACTCTTCCTGTGGCTTTTCAATGGATTTATTTTTTACATGAAACCATTTTGAGCTGGATGTCCAATTGTTCTTTGAGATTGAAGAGGTCTTAGACAAAGCGAAAATGAATTTAAAAAAATACATAACATCATTAACTATGACAGAATCAGCCAAAAACGTACCAAATAGGGATAATCCAGTCCCCTGAGCTTCACCTATTAGGCAATTAATCTTTTCTTATCCTAGCAATAAAATTCAATTACTACTGGTGGAACTTTCTCCAACAATGATACTTGGCTATCCATTTAAAATGCTTTTCCAAGTCCAATTGGCCTAATTACTTTAAATATTTTCACCAATAATTAAAAACTTTCTATAATTAAGACTCTAATTAACAGAAGTTTTGAGAGCTCTTAGGAAACCTATATGGAGTATGACCACCATTATTGTGCACCCAACTTACAACTAAAAATCCATCACAGTGCCTGGAATTATACCATTAGAATTAAATGTTAACACATTTGGAAACCAGTACTTTACCATATGGTTGGCTCCCAAAAATAAGGAGTTGGGAGAATCCGAAGGGTGCAGGATAGTTTTCATGAAGGAAAAGAGACTATAAGAACAGAACTGAATGAATAGGACCAAAGATATAAAATTATGATAAAGTTTTAAAAAAGCTTAAGAGAATATAAAATGGAGAAAGTGTAATAGAAAGAGGATATTGGGTAGTTCCAAAATAATCAATTTGTTTGCACTGGCCCTGCACATGCTACTGAATATTTGATCTACTATGTTCCAGCACCCTATTTCTGCTGTCATACTGCTCCACACTCTTACCTGGTTAAATTTCCCATACCTTTCCAGTGTTGTTAAATGCTGTATTTCTCTATGTACCACTAATTTAACTCTTCTGTTCTATTAATTTTAAGTCTGACTTTTCTAAATTAAATTTGATATAGTGCTTGTCACCCAAATACTGTCTTTCTATTAGATACTTTGCATAATTGATGAACTCATGCTTATCTCCTCAAGTACATGTGGGTATAATAAAATTCAGATATAACTAGGTCTTTGATAAGCTTTCCAATAAGAGACTGCTATGGATTCCTTTCAATGGATATCTTGTAAAATATATTCCAAGAGGCTGAGTTCTAACAGGTATTCCACATACAATACAATTCTGGGAGAATAACTGTGAGGGATGATGGAATAAACCAAGCTAAGCAGATTTTTCCCTGTTCCGGGGAATGAGAGTTCTTTTTCTATTTTCCATTATTTACAAGCACTGGTTTTCTCCTATAAAGGGCTACTAAATCTGTAATGTGCAAATATTGATGTTCTTAAAATGACAACTACACGTGCTACATTTCCCAAATGGAAAGGGCCTTGGAACTTTCACTTTTTAAGTACGACACAAATAGTTCATAACACTAAATAACTTCCTCCAGGACCCTGGTGTTCTCACCTGACTTCACACTGCAATCACCGGGGAAGATCCCACAAACTACTGATGCCTGTGTCCCACACCTGCATATCCTGATTTAATTGCCTTGCAGTGTGTTCTGGTTATTAGAATATTTAACACACCACAAAATTTTAACTTGGCTACCCTAGGAGAATGTTTGGAAGATTATGCTTAAATATCATCCCCAAGGAAATTTATGTGACCAAAATAGCAATGAAGTTTAATTGATGAATTTGTGATGAGTACTCTGAATTTTGATTGTTCTTCCATGAAGTTTTATCTTGCATTAAGATCAGGGAAATAAAACAGAAAAAAAATCCCCAAAGCAACTGAAAGCAATTATGAAGGGCACACGAGATAAATAAATATACATGCAATAAAATTTCTTCCCAACTCTACACGGGATTCTTTCTGCAGGCAGTGAGAGAAAACCAAAAAAAAAAGGGGATAACCGTCCTCATTAGCAATGAGTCAAAGTGAATCTGTAGACAATGAAGGTCAACTTGGGCATGAAATTGGGGACTCAGTGGAGAGCTTTGTTTCTAGTTTTGTGTATTTTATAAATACAAACAGTGAATAATCAGGATTAGATACTGCCAGTTAGGAAAACAGCCTTAATATCCAAGTACAGGATAATCCTCTTAACTGATACTGACACCAGCAGAAAGTAAAAAGGGCCAATTTAGTGACTGCCCTAATTGCTGGAGGCTCACAGCAGCATGGTAGGCAGGCAGAGGCTCACTCCTATGCTGTATTCATCTGTATGCGTATACACTAAATAGTCTCGGTCTGTTTTAAAAATAGAGCGTTAAGTCATTGCACACTAGACCTCTAAAAACACCTGAAGGACTTCCCAATCTGACGCTGCCACAGGGTTCTCTCCTCCGTAGACCAAGAGATTGATGGTTCAAGGCCTCTATCATTCAAATATTTATCTCTCTCTCTCTCTTTTTTTTTTTTTTTTGACCGGCAGAGTGGATAGTGAGAGAGAGACAGAGAGAAAGGTCTTCCTTTTTGCCGTTGGTTCACCCTCCAATGGCTGCTGCGGCCGGCGCATCTCGCTGATCCGAAGCCAGGAGCCAGGTGCTTCTCCTGGTCTCCCACACGGGTGCAGGGCCCAAGGACTTGGGCCATCCTCCACTGCACTCCCTGGCCATAGCAGAGAGCTGGCCTGGAAGATGGGCAATCGGGACAGAATCCGGAGCCCCGACTGGGACTAGAACCCGGTGTGCCGGCGCCGCAAGGTGGAGGATTAGCCTGTTAAGCCATGGTGCCGGCCTCAAATATTTATCTCTTGATAACTAATCATTCCGTAATTGGTGCACACTATGACAATGTGTGGATTCATTTGATTTCACATTTCTTGGAGTTAAATATATATGTTTAGTCTGATAGTTTTGAGAATGCTGTATAATCCAGACAGGGACATACCTATTTCTCTTCAAGGGACCCAATATTGTACCAATTTCCAACCAAAGCAAAATTCTGTTGGTTGCTTTAAAAAAGCATCATGCCAAGGGAAGGAAATCATAATTGTAAACAACAAAACATAATTCTGGAGAGAAGAAAAAAAAGGTTTGTATAATAGAGGGTGATTAGCATTTTGCTTTTCTTCTGCCATTGGATTAATTCCGTCTCAAAGTCTTCATTATTTTAGCCTCTTCAGTATTTTAGCCTTTCCCTCTACACACACACTTGTCTGTGTTTGGCTGATGGACATAACGCAGTTTTCTCAGACTTGTGTTTACATCATTATTACCTGGAGGGCATTTTAATGAAGAAGCCATTGGGCCTACTCTCAGTTTTGAATTAAGTAGGTCTGGGCTGGGGCCCGAGAATTTGTATTTACAACAAGCCCTCAGTCTGTGCTGACGCTTTTAGACTGGGATCACATTTTAGGAACCAATAGCATAAAGAATTATAAATGCTATTAAGAAACCTAGAATGTGGGAGGCTGGGAAGACTGAATATCTATTCTGATTAGTCTATTTCATCTAATTCTCACAGTGCATTTCTGTTGGGGATTGCCATTATCTTCATTTACAGACAAGAAACCAGCTCCAGAGAGGCCATAGATGGAAGAACTGGGGTTTCAGTGCCCGTCTTTCTTTCATTCACTATTTTACTGCACGCTGCCTGCCCAGCCATAGGACTGGATGAGGTACGTCTGTTAGTGTCAAATCCTCGTGTCTTCTCATTTTGTTTGATCACTCAAGAATGCACTAGGTGAAGAAGATGTGATAAAGGGAATCACTGTAGAAATGGATCTAAAAACTTCACTTTCATGTTTTATTTAACAAGAATATGTTGATTGTGCTACTTGCTTTAATATTCATTTCCCTAACACACATTAGTGAGTCTAACAGAAGGCCGGTGAAGCTTATGATTTTTGGTTTAGCTGAGTAATGGCATTCCACTCTCAGTGAGATTCCTGAGAAAGGTATTATAGAAACTGGACCCTATACACAAATACACAATTTAACACCCCGTGGAACAAATTCTTGAAATGAACATGCAGTCTAAATGGCTTAAGTGACAAGCATGAATGCCAGCAGAGTGAGTTGTAAAGCCAACTCTTTATAAAGTATAAGCTAAGAACAACATAATTCAACTGAATTGAGGGAATTTAAACACACACACACACACACACGTCTTATTGAACCAGCCAAATTCAAGAAGTTTAATCAAACATGCTTAAAGGAATGAAAACAACACGGGAGTTTTATCTGCCCAAAGTCAAAAGCCTAGAGAAAACGCAGAATGACTGCCTACTTGACATTTCTACTCAGATTTTTATAATAAGAAACATCAAGGGGGAAAATACCTCTTTGAGAGGGAGAGAGAGGAATTCAAGAACCTAATTCACAGACAGAGACAAATCAAAACGAAAGGCATTCAAAAGACTAATTGATAGTTCATCCCAATGAATACTATAAGTCTGTAAGAATTTTCAATGTCATTTAGAAAACATTAGTTAAATTCCTTATGGACTGTCATGATAAATCAGACAAAACAAATGAGAAAGAGAGCAAGGAAGAGAGCTAACTTTCCTGCTAGATGAAAGGCTGCCTTGTTTGATCATGTCTGAAAATCCTATTTAAGGAAAGCCAGCCTTGGGTGCACTGGCTGGCTGCCTTTATTCAGTGAGCTCTCAGTAACAGTTCATCACTAACAGATTGACTATGGTGCTTTTCTATTTCATTAATAAAAAAGAGCCGAAGGTGATTGCTTGTCATGGTTATCATTCACGATGATGGGGCACCTGGATGTGGGTCTTAGAATCTGTAAAAGGCATGACATAGGCTGCTGGTCAACAATGGGGCAAATACATCCTGTCTTTGGGACCAGAATATGTTTGCCATGTTGTGCATGAGAGCCCTGGGCAATAAAAGGGCATAAAATACTTTCAGAAGGTGACACTGAGCAATCGATTATAGTGATTTTAGTAAGACAAATGAATGTGATGGCTATCTAGGAGAAATAATTAGCAAACTGAAACCTTCCAGATAAGTGCCATTGCCGAAGGGCAGTCATATTTGTAACAGAGGTGAAGTAGGTTCCTATCAATGTTTTAAATTATTTCGTGTAAGAATCTCAGTATTCCACTTCTTCAAATCCTTTCAGTCTTTTTCTGTTTTCTTGTTCACTAGGGTTTTTGTTGTTGTTGTTGTTTGTTTTTGTCTAAATCTCATTCTGAAAACACTCTGCATTCAGTTGTTCAAATTTCCAAAAGTATTGGGAATCTTGAGTCTGTTTTTCTCTTGCTATTTTAATCTTTTGAGGTGAAGACTAGGGTAATACAAAAGGTATGTTTAGCAAATCAGCATTCTGGAGGTCTGTGGATGGGGTAGCAGGAAAGACCTCACTTGGTACGCCTGCATTCCACATTGGAATGGCTGAGTTCAAGTCCGGGCTCTGCTGCCGATTCTGGCTTCATACTAATGCATACTCAGGGAGGCAACAGGTGATGACTTAAGTACTTGAGTCTTTGTGCACACACTGGAGACTGGAATTGGGATCCTGGCTCCTGGTTTTCATCTCACTAGCCTCAATGCAGCAGGCATTCGGGGAGTGAAACAATGTATAGGAGATCTCTGTCTTTCACTCTCCTTCTCTCCCTATTTTAAATAAATAAAGTTAAAAAATAAAATAAACTACTAAAAACTTCTTAATGCTTTGAAAGAAAAAAAATCAGCATTTGTATATAAAAGTATCATTTATCCAATCAGTAGATATTTACTAAATATGTACCATGGTCCAGATGCTCCTGGGTAGGATAAGGCAAATACTATTAGTCTCTGATCTAAGGAGTTTATAATTTTGACTGTATTTAGAAAGAAATATAATTAAACTGAAAATAGTGATTTACTGTGCTCAATGTTATGACCCAAGGGAACAGAAGTGGCAACTCGAGGTGAAGACAGAAGGCTAAAGTAGGGTTCCAAGGAGAAGAAATAATCTGAGACAACCACTGCAAATCCAGCCAGCATGGCCAAGTTGAGTAGAGGAAAAAACATTCAAGACAAAGGGACAGCTTAAATTTATCCTATCCTCACATAGACAGAGAATCTGATAGTTGGGCCCACCTTAGGAACAGAAACAGCTAGGGCTCAGAGTCATGGGGATGAGTCATGGGGAGAAGGCATCAGGGTCATGAGGACTTGTGTGGCAGAGGATTGAGGATTGTGTCTCTAAGGTTGTGGGAGGACCGGAAGGAGAGCGTGTTTGTTTTAGGAAGATGGCGCTGGGGCTGTATGGGGAATGGCTTGAGAAGGATGGGGCATGAATCATGCTACCCTGCCAAGGGATGAAAATTACCTAGGGGGACATTTTGGAAATAACAAATTCCAAGTTGGCAAGTTTAGCAGAGAAAATTCAGGCTTCTGACCAACCTAATGTTGCTTGTACATTTTGTCCTCCAATTTATTTGGAGAACTTATTTGGAGTGAACGTCAATTGAGAGTATATACCTAGTCAAAGATGGTTTTATATAAAAAATTTGAACACGCTATCACAAGGAAAGTGAGAGTTCTTGATCTCCAAATCCCCAGTTAGCTACAATCCAAAGACAGGGTGGAGGGAAGGTTACAGTGTCTACAAGTGTCAGGTGGAGGCCAACAGGTGCTACCAGAGGCCTCTGTGCATCAGTTCTGGCTGTGAAAATCAGACAGAATTCCAGGGAGGGGTGGGCAACTAACGATGAGTAAGATTTGGCCAGCAGAGATTATACATATGGTAGCAAAGAAATTCTAGGTAGAGAGCCAGCCTTGGCAAAGGCAAGAAAGGAGGTATTCATAGCCAGACACATGCTACAAATAACTGTAACCAGTAAAGAAAAGAGAAAGGAAGAGAAAGAGCTCTGAAGGTAGTTTGGAGATTACATTGTTGAATACCTTGAACACGACATTAATGAATTCTTCTTAATTTTCTTAGCCTTTGAGCTGTGGTTCTGGCTGGGAGAAATAATATATTAGGAGTCTCCATTTCCAGAATTTATTTAATTATAGCCCATTTTGCTCCCCAAAAGAATTTAAGACAGATTACCAAATAATATAAAATACTGTAGAATAAAATAAGTCAGAAAAGTGAGACAAAAGGAAAGAAATTAAGACGGAGTCAGCAAGAAGGCTAATAAAGCAAATGCCATTACAACTTTATCAGAGTTAGCAGTTGAGTCCATGAGTCACTGGCCCATTAGGTAAGACAATAAACATGCGTATGTAAGTTCATTATGGAATCAAGTGGGATGTTTCTTCTATAAGTTGGAAAGGAGCAAACAATATGCAGTCTAATGAACAACAGCCATAAAGTAAGCAGGGGAGGGTTGCGGGTGGGAGGGAAGTTATGGGAGGGGGAAGCCATTGTAATCCATAAGCTGTACACTGGAAATTTATATTCATTAAATAAAAGTTAAAAAAAAAAAGTAAGCAAAGCAAGTTTCCAAGAGCTATTTATTACAGTGTCCTTCAAACATGAATGAGTGGCATGGTGCCAAGGAATACCTCACCAAAAGCTGTGTTCTTTGGGGGGATCAGTGGAATGAGGTTGTGCAGGTAAAACAGTTTTCCCAGCTTAATCCAAGGTTAAAATTTACAATATCCAAAGAGTAGCTATACTATATAATATCTAAATATTTCTCCAAAATCTAATTCTTCTTAGCCAAGGTTCTGAAAAAGTGTGAGTGGCAGTGAATTTGCAATTGCTAGATTTCCTGACAAGTGCTTGGAGTCTGGGAATGTGGCTTTCTTTGTTGTTAGTCACACATAGGTCCATATGTTTTAACCATCAACTGATTTTTGTATTGGATTGAAAGTCTCAAATGGAAGAAACAAGAAGAATTTAAGAGATCCTATGGATTCCTTCCAACTTCACACCCCTATATTTGGATGCTAGCTGTAAGAAGGAAAATATTATTCTCAGAAAAAATTGAGATCTACTCTCACACAGAGACCAGTGGGTAATGTTTGAATTGTGGTTCCATGGTGTATTGTACTCATAACACCTGCCCCACTGTAGAATGATCTCTGTAAGTCAGCCACAGCCTAAATAGTATAACATTTCTGCTATACACTGGTTTCAAGTTCAAGGGCTGATATTAGAAAAGATAAATCCTACCTGGACCGTACTTTCTGACAATAATCAGATGACATGGATAATTATCCACTAAGACAATTCCAAATTGTTTTATAAAGACCTTATCCAAGTAAACTTTTTTAAAAATATCGATATCAAAATGCATTTTGTGTGAAGGATGAATATGAAATGGAAGAACCAAGTAGTGATACCAGGAAAACATTTTAATAATTAAATTCAAAGGTGACAAGGACCCAGTCTGGACCAGGGTAAAAGAATGGAATGTGTAGAACAGATTTCAAATGTCACGTGGAAGCAGGATCTACATGAAAAAGGAAGATTGCATTGGGACAGAGATCATCAAAAAGTCTCTGACAGCTCATCATAAGTAACTGGATGAAAAATGATTCACCAGTTTATGAGATTGTGTATTGTACTCCAAGTTCAGTTGAATATTAAATCATATAATTCTCAGGCCAGCACTGTGGCACAGTGGGTTAAGCCTTTGCCTGTGGTGCCGGAATCCCATATGGGCTTCAGTTCGTATCCTGGCTGCTCTTCTTCTGACCCAGCTCTCTGCTATGGCCTAGGAAAGCAGTAGAAGATGGCCCAAGCACTTGGGTCCCTGCACCTGTGTGGGAAACCTGGGAGAAGTTCCTGACTTTGGAATCACTCAGCTCTGGCAATTGAGACCATCTAGGGGAATGAACCAGCGGATGGAAGACTTATCTCTCTCTCTACCTCTGCCTCTCTATGTAACTCTGCATTTCAAATAAATAATTAAAGTCATATGGTTCTCACCAAAAAGAGCTGTACTCCAATCCACTGCCAATGACTAAAACAATCCTAATCACAGCTACAGTTAACTTTAAAATGTTTGCCTAGAGAAATAACACACGAGTTTTCTTGAACACAGGGCAAGTTTGCAGAATAAACTGGATTAAGAAGAAAGAGTGTGGTGGTAATTGTGGATATGAAGTTTGAATTATCAAGATAAGGGTGGCTGAAGGGGATGAAGGAAACCCAGGAAGAAGTTGGAAACACTGGCATAAAAGTCAAAACAAGGGGGATTAGCAATATGGATTTGGAGCTAAGGAAGCAGATGCATCATTGAAGAAGAGAATGAATGAAAGCAAAGTGTTCTAAGACCAGCAGCCTGAGAAACTGTAGGTAGAAAGAATGTCCATATTTTATTAAGTATTAAAAAACTCATCGGTGAATAAATACATATTAAAGGGTGTGGTGGAATGAGGTGAAAAGGTCATATCTAGATGGCCGCTGAGGTGCAAAGTTCATGCCAAGATGGCCACTGAGGTGGAAAGGTCATGCCAAGATGGCCACTGACAACAGAAACTGCCTGGCAACAGGCCGAGATTGGATGGCTTCCGAAACCACATGACAACAGAGCCTGACTGACAGCAGGCCGTGATTGAATGGTTTCAGAAACTGCCTGGCAACAGGCTGTGATTGGTTGGGGCATAGACCGCCCCTTGACCGGATTGGCTGGTCTTGGCTATATAAGCTGTTGTACTAACTCAAATAAACGAGTCTGCGGGCTGCTCGCCTCAGGCCTGCTTCCACCTGACTCCCGGGGTCTGTGTGGTGACTCCGCGCCTCTTTCCCCCACCACACTCCTCCTCTCAGAAATGAATCCACTGCAATATTGTCGAGAAATCAACTGCAACAAAAGGGGGTGCCTTGTGAAAGAGGGCAATCAATGTCGTGAGCCACAAAAACAAGTTCAAGCAGATGGAATCAAGAAAACAGAAGGAAAGGTCCATGGTGATGAAAACAGGGCCAAGGTTTGACAAAACGGGAGCCTAAGGAGAGAAGAACAAAGAAAGAACCATTTGAAATGAACAGAGATTTTTGAAGATAAGATCAAATGTATTTATTTTCTCATAAAGGAGGAGATAGTTCATTCTTAACAAAAATTGTAGAATTTATATTTGGAACTTGAGAAAGTCAGAAAGTTCAAAACAACTGAAGGAGCATAAATATGAGTAAGTTTTTAAAACAACAAATTGTAGAGGACACAGAAACTCTCCCAGAGAATGACTGTGATAATCAAACACTAGAAATCAACCACATGAAACACTCAAAGCAGAGAACATAGTATCTTCTTCATGTGTGTAATTCACTTTGGCTTTCTCAATATCTTCCATACACACTCAGCTCATGAGAAGAGTGAAACACCATTTTGGACCTATTACGTGCTTGGTTTTATAACTTACCAAGGGCTTTCAATGTTTGGTTACATTCTGGTCAGGCAATAATTGTCCTAGGTATGAGGAAAGAATTTATGGATTTTTTTTTTTAATTTCTGGTTGCTTAGGATATTTTTCTCATTGATTTCAATAGCAAAGACAAATCAATTGCATTTGTTTATTTTTATATTATATTTTTAAAATTTTATTTAAGATATATGTTTCGTGTATTTTATATATACAGGTTTAGGAACATAGTGACACTCCCCCCACCCTCCTTCCTCCCCATGCTCCAACCCTTCCTCCTCCTCTCTCTCACATTCCCACTCTTTACAAAGATCTATTTTCAGTTTAATTAATAATCATATAGTTAACCCTACACTGTGTAAAATAGTCCAACAAATAGTATGAAGAAAAAGAAAAAAACAAAACAAAACAAAACAAAATGTGGTTCCTCAATGGAAGAGACAAGGACTGTAAATAATCATCAAATCTCAAAATGTCTATTTCACTCCAATACATTACATTTCAGGTGCTTTTTTAGTTAACGTGGTTCAGGGAAAACATATGGTATCCATCGTTTTGGGACTGGCTTATTTCACTAAGCATAATGGTTTCCATTTGCATCCATCTTACTGCAAAAGACAGGATTTCATTTTTTAACAGCTGAGTAGTACTCCATAGTGTGTATATAATATAATTTCTTTATCCAGTCAACAGTTGATGGACATTTGGATTGATCTCATATCTTGGGTATTGTGAATTGAGCAGCATTCAATGTGGGAGTACAGATAACTCATATGCTGATTTCTTTGGTTTGGGTAGTTTTAAAATAACCTTTAATTAGCTAGTAGCTACTTGCAAGGGCATAGCATTGTTAATTAAACAGTGTTCAGATTATACACAATTAACAGATAAAGCCACTTGATGACTGTGGTGGGAAAAAGACAAACAAAAATTTGTTCTGCAAACCTGAAAACAAACACATTCCTTTCTGCATAACTTCAACGGCCACTGCCTCTTTGCCTATCACAACTCTAGTCCTGATTTATTTCTCTCTTCTATTAAATAACACCTAAGACACACAATCATTTTCTTGCCCTATTGCCTTTGAATTCATTATAGCATTCAGGGCTGAATAAATTGTCAGTTCCTTAAGCCCTTCCCAAAGTTACCTTCACAAACAACTTGCATAACAATCACCTCTAAACTTCCTTTTCTGAGATGCCCCAGTTTTCACCTGATGTACCTCTCCCCTCCTGTCTGCAAAGTAGTAATCCTAACCTGGTCCTTGTCTTCTTTGGCAAGAAAGCTGTTAACTTTCTATGATGAGTATATCAAAATTCACAGTGATTTTACCTGGTCCACATAGTAGATTTTCTAATGTAAATGCTTATCCATGAATAAAATTCCTATTTCCTGATTCTGGAGTCCTGTGCCTGCCCCAGTCTGGGTCTCTTGAGCAGACTGCTGGACTCAGAGCAAGCACATCAGGTAATTAACACATGGTATATAGGGGCCTGCAAGCCATCACTCTGAAATCAACATGGTTTTGCTGCCAACCAAAACATGTCCATTCCTTATAAATCCAAGGGCCCATTGGTTAAAAGTCTTTTCGACTTTTGGGTTTCCATTTTTAATAAACTTGATGTGTACTGATTAGTGTTGTTATGTTGTATCAAGGTTAGTTGAAAAGCTGATGGGCTTTTCAATCAATATTTAATCAAAGGAGAATCACAGTGAATGCATCTTGTTCAGACAGGTGAAAAATAAAAATTGGTATGATAAGCAACCAGCATAATATTCATCCCCAACAGCAAGATTCTGCTTTAAGTAGAAAACTGAAAAAAATATGTAGGTAGTAATAGTTGCTATATGTACTCATTGCATCTCTGTGTGTACATACACACACACAAATGTATTATATATATGTATATATATATATACATATATATCATGGAAGATAGACTTAATATAAGTATGTACTGAAAGTGTATTATATATGGTTCCCAATTTCAAATGTGTTTTATCAATTCCATGAATCACAAGACATTGACAGCCTCACGTTAAATAAACTGGGAAGCTTTTAGGTTGTTCTAAGCACTGCATGGATGAACAGAATCTATCATGTGAAATGTGATTTCAGTGTGAGAAATATTTAAAGCAGCAGTCAACTGTTTGCAAAGATGCTGAACTTCTTGTATGTAGATTTGATGAATTCACATAAAATTTAGCAGTGATGTAAGACTAAAGAATCACTCAAAAATTCTGTGCCACTTCTACCAAATGATATAATAATTTTTTAAATTCTACCTTAAATTCTATCATATATGATGGGTGGAATAGAAAAATATTAGAGGTCACCATTACTATTTATATATTGCTAATACAATCACCATCATCATATTTTGACCTTCAGGTTTTCCTAATAAACGTCTCTCCAATATTTTTATTCAAAGACTGTTATTAAAATTTTATATGGTTATATATATTTTTATATGTTAATAAAATTTTAGTAATTTTTACAGTGATCTACTTTCAGTTTATTTTATAATCATAAGCTAAACCCTCCACTAAGTAATGAAGTCAACAAATACTAAGAAGAAAAAAACATTGTTCCTGAACAGTAGAGACAAGGGTTGTAAACAATCATCAATTCTCAAAATGTCAATTTCACTCATATACATTACATTTTTGTAGTCTATTAGTTATCACAGATTGTTCTTTACTGTAGGAATTAGAACCTTCAAATCAAGTTTAATTTGTGAAGGATTTACAACATTAAGCACTGTATTAAAAACCCAACATTAGAAACACATCAAATCAGTAAGTGGTTGAGAACAGTAGAGTGACCATGATACTAGGAACATTTGCAGTGTGCTCCATCTCACTCCAACTGTCCTGATGATGAAGGCCCAAAAAGAAATAGATTAAGGTGTATATTTCACATTGTCAGTTTGAAAGAAGTATATCCATTCATCTGGAGACAGAGAGCTGCCAAGGAGCAAGTGTTCATGTACTCTTTATATTAGGGACATTGGATAAAATAATGGAAATTCTATCCACTGCAGACTTTGAAAGCAATCAGTAGCACTGTTTAAATGTTTGGGTTGTATATTAGCCAAGAAAAAAAACAGGAAAAAATTAATTTTAACTCAGAGAAAGTATTTCAATAGGGGCATACGACTGCATGGTTCAGGCATTTTGCTGTCTGATGAACTAATTCCACATAGAGTCTAGAGAAATGTTAACATATCTGTGAGTCAGTGTCTCTCCAGCATCAGATGTTGCCAGCAAGCTTTGGCAATTGCTGAATCACAGTCAATTCATGGTTGGATTCTAGAGCCCACTTTGTGCCATGTGCTTTCAGTACCAGATGAGCTGATTCGTGCACATAGTTAGCTTACTTTAAAATCCACCATTGCCTTGAACATTCTCTCTTCCTTTATGCCAGTTAGGCAGGCTCTGCCCTTGTGTGTATGACTGATAGTCTACACAATGCCATGTGCTGCTGCTGTGATATGCTCTGTTGGTTGTTTCCACTCACTGAATGATTCTACTCTGGACAGACAGCATTTTGGGATGCTATCTATTTGATGTGTGTGCTGTATCACCAACAGGCATTTTGCTGTCCTTGCCCAAAGGCGCAGTCATATTTGCAGCCATCTAAGGCCTACTTTATGCAGTGCTTGGCCTATATACAAGACCAGGAAGCTTCCTTTACCTTCAGGGTACGAAGCAGAATACATCACTTGGACAAGTATTTACCCAGGAGGGAATGGGGTAACTAACACTGGTAGCTCAAGAGCAACCAGTAGACAGGTATCAATGAGAAGAACAAGAACAAAACCACCCCTGCTAGTGTGACAAGATGTAAAATAGATTTTTGCTATGAATCCTATAGGATCATATACTGCTCACCTTTTCTGGAAACTTTGAAAAATATCAAATACGAAAGTCCACCAAGAAGATACTAAATAGAATTTAGATTTGCTTTCCTAGTTGATGCCCCTTATTGCCTAGATAGAGAAGTAAATTCTGGAAGGCCAATGTATTATGAGAATGTGGAAAGTGCATCCGTACTATAATCAGTTATGTGCTACAAACTATAGCACTAGAAAGAAGTGGTTTTCAACTTCCGTTTCAGTCTTTCTCACCTCTGACTTGCTGACATTTCATGTGCCTTTCATGAAACACAAGAATACAGAAAGGTTAATTTTAAAGGAAGGGCATGTCACGTGTATGATAAGGAATGTCATCGAGAGTCTTCCATTAGAAATGCCTGTGAAAATACATCAGTTAGAACAGAGGTGCGCCAACAGGAGCCTAAAGACCAAATCCAGCTTGCTGTCTGTGTTGTAACTAGAGCTTAGATGGAACAGAGCCATGCTTGTTCCTTTGTGGCTGCTTTCATGCTATGATGACAAAGGTGTGTAGTTGTGACATAATCTTTACAGTAAAACCTTGCTAGATAAGAAGATAAGGCATAGAATTTTACCCTCTCCTCCTTTGATCCCATTGGAGGGAAATTGGTCAAAATAGTCATGATGTTCATATCTCAGAACAGCTTATTTGCTTAAGCTCCATTCAGATAAGTTACTTGAATGGCTCAATCAAAATTGTAATGTCACAGGCAAAGTCTTTAAAATAATGCCTCCATTTTTATAAGTCAGTAAAGAAACTAAATGCCCCAGCAGCAACACAGTCATTCAGCAAGCACATGCTATTTATCAAATCCATGTTCAAATACCAAATACGAAGTCTGATATGCAGACTACTCTTGTGGCATCTGTCACATGCGTGTTAGGTGACAGCTCTTTATAACTCTGTCCTCCTCGGTCATTAGATTCTTTGTTATTTGAGGGCAAGGAATGCGTACTTTTCTGTGCTGCTTACCCCCAGTTCCTTGTAGCACCGTAGGAGGTCTGCAATATTAGTTGAATGAATCTACAATAATGAGCAAAGTCTCCCTTATTGCAACTTATTGAATAGAAAAAAATCAATTAATTACTGCATTTAAAGAAATGCAGTTTGGTAATCAAAGTAAATGCACGGTATTTGAGGAAAGAAATTGAGTTGATTTTCATGTGTGGTTTGTGGGAACACTTAAAACTCTGTGTCAGGTCTTTTACAGTAAATACAATTTAATGGGTAATTGTTGCTAATTGGAGATACTAATGGACTTAATTTCTAATTAAGAGATGGAAATTGTTTGTAATTAACTCATGGTGTCCATGAAAACAAATGTTGCTTAGAGCTTGACAAATGGTTTTGTTTTTGAAAGTAACTTAAATACTGTCCCTCAATCCCCTCAACTATATAGGATAGTTTTATAAAGTAATTCTCACCCAGGGAGAGACAGCGTAAGATAGACTTCAAACAAATCTTCGGCTGAACCTCACTGGTTGTATATTAATGACACTTTCCAACATACATTTAAATTAGGAACTAGCAAAAACAACGTGAAGAAAATGCATGCTGGATGGGGAGAAGAACCGCTATAATTCAAAAGCTGTACCTACAAAATTTATATTTATTAAATAAAAGCTTTGAAAAAAAAAAAGAAAGAAAGAAAATGCATGCTGGGCCAGCACTGTGGCATAGCAGTGAGACCATCACTTGCAGCACGGGCATCCCATATGGGCACCATTCGAGTCCGGCTGCTTTACCGCTGATTCAGCTCTCTCCTATGGCCTGAGAAAGCAGTGGAAGATGGCCTCTATTCGCATGTGGGAGACCCGGAAGAGGCTCCTGGCTCCTGGCTTTGGATCGGCAAAGACCTTGGGACCTTAGACGCATGTGGGAGACCCAGAAGAGGCTCCTGGCTCCTGGCTTTGGGTCGGCAAAGTTCTGGCTGTTGCGGCCATCTGGGGAGTAGACAGCAGATGGAAGACCTCTCTTTTTCTCTCTGCCTCTGCTTCTCTGTAACTCTGTCTTTCAAATAAATAAAAAATTTTTGAAAGAAAAGACAATGCATGCTGCCTGAACAGTGAATTTTGTCTTAATTGGGGCAAAGATCCATATGAGTAACTTTATTCTTAGAGCATAACTTCATGGCCAGAAATCTGACACTTAAGGACTTCAGTGCGTCACAAAATCCAATCATGCAAAAAATGATGTTTTACTCATTATTTATATTTTCTTTCATTAATATTTTATTTTTTTTAACTTTTATTTAATGAATATAAATTTCCAAAGTACAGCTTATGGATTACAATGGCTTTTTCCCCCCCATAACTTTCCTCCCACCCGCAACCCTCCCCTCTCCCACTCCCTCTCCCCTTCCTAATACTTTCTTAAATTACAAAAATCTTTTAAGGAGTTTTAATTATTATGGAAAAGAAACACTAAAAAGGAAACATATTTCTGATTCTGCATGAAAACATAGAGGGTAGTTCCAATTTGTTCTGTCCTTGTAATGATCAGGGTAACATATAGGGGAGACTCACATAGGTGAGGGGAGTGGGATGGAGTGGGGGACTTCAGTGCAATAAATCAGATACTGTTTGTTCCCAAACTTCAACCATTTTCTTTTGGATATTAATCATTTTGCCTTAGGTGTCTCTTCCCAGATTACTATTTTTTTTAAAAAATGTATTCATTGTTAAAGCTTAAGCAATCATCTCCAACTTTTCCTAAGCAAAATATCCCATAAGCCATGCATAATTAAGCAACTGCTAAAACCAAACCAAACCAAATCCACCTATGCAAAAATACTGTGTTCCAATAGCAGTCTCTTATGTTCTTTTTGCATGACTTCCTTGCCTTCTGTCACCTTCACCTCGAGTCTACTTTGGCCACCTGCTTCCTTGACCTGAATGTTAGCTACCAAGATATCAATTTTTATTGAAAATATTAAATCAAAGTATTACATCTCTGACCACTCCACACATCACATGGGGCTCTCTAGGCTCTGTGTCTCTTGCTTTAGTCCTAAATTTCTAGCACCCACTGTCTTTACTTTTATATTCTTCCTTGAAATCACTGATGAAGATTGATCTTTTTTCACTCTACTCTTTTTTTTTTTTTTTTTTTTTTGACAAGCAGAGTGGATAGTGAGAGAGACAGACAGAGAGAAAGGTCTTCCTTTTCCGTTGGTTCACCCCCCAATGGCTGCTGCGGCCGGTGCACTGCGGCCGGCGCACCATGCTGATCCGAAGGCAGGAGCCAGGTGCTTCTCCTGGTCTCCCATGGGGTGCAGGGCCCAAGCACTTGGGCCATCCTCCACTGCCTTTCCGGGCCACAGCAGAGAGCTGGCCTGGAAGAGGGGCAACCGGGACAGAATCTGGCGCCCCGACCGGGACTAGAACCTGGTGTGCTGGCTCCGCAAAGCAGAGGATTAGCCTAGTGAGCCACGTCGCCGGCCCTCACGGCCCTCACTCTACTCTTAACTTCAAACACATGCCTACTCCAATCCTTCCAACGACATATGTATTTCCAGTTAGCCTCTCATTTCATTGTTTTTCAAGTTTCTGTTCTCACTAAATCCTTACCATTTCTGTTCAAATTCCTTTCCTCTCCATCCGTCATCAGTCTATGAAGAAGATGTCAATACATCACATAAAAAAGCAAATAGTCTTACTTATCATCTGGAACATCCTTTGACTTTCTTTTCCAACATGTGAAACTTGTATGAATAGACATATTTCTTTCCTCACATTCTCCCACATTCCTACAAGAGATATCTGACTTTCTTAGAGACCTTACTTTGTCAATCATCTCCATAAATTACATCTGCAAACTACAGAACTATCTCCTGGCTTCTTCCCATCACGACCAAATATGTGTAATCTTCAAAACATCAAGAACGGGCCAGTGCTGTTGTGCAGCAGGTTAAAGCCCTGACCTGCAGCTCTGGCATCTGATATAGGTGCTGGTTCAAGTCCCGGCTGCTCCACTTCAGATCCAGCTCCCTGCTAATGTGCCTGGGAAAGCAGCAGAGGAAGGCCCAAATCCTTGGGCCCCTACACCCACATGGGAGAAACCATAAGAAGCTCTGGGCTCCTAGCTTTGGATTGGCTCTGCTCCGGCTATTGAAGCAAAATAGGGAGTGAACCAGCAGATGGAAGACATCTTTTTCTCTCTGTCTCTTCCTCTCTCTATAACTCTATCTTTCAAATATAATAAATCTTTTAATGAATCAGATCCATGCTCTATTTGCTTTTGTTATCATATTTCCTACTCCTAGATTCGTATGCCACATACATTTCTTTATTGATATTCACCATCATTGTCCTTCCTCATAAACTGCATCATCACTAGTGACCTTTGTATAACTATATCCAATGGCTTCTTTTTAGCATTTTGTCAATTGACTGGTGGCCTATCCTTTGCAGTGTTCTTTGATTTTGGTTAGGTTACCTTCTATGTCTAAAGCTCTGCTCCTTCCCTTGACTCCAAGCACATGCTCTGAAATTCCTTTCCACCTTAGAGATGTCTTCTGGGCTCAGATCAACAAATCCAAACATGTGTTAAGCATCTCCCCCGGATATAAACATCTCAAACTCAGTGTGTGCACTATGGATTCAGCCTTTTCCCTGGGAAACTTTATTCTCCTTTCTGGGTTTCAGATATTAGCAGATGACACCTTAGGCTATTGAGTTCTAACAACTTAAAAGCTATATTTAATTCCTCTCTCTTTTTTTATTCTAATATTCAGTTGATTTCCAGGTTCTATGTGTTCTATCTCCTTAATACATCACAAAATTGTGAGCTCTAAATTGTGATTTCCACAATATTAATACAAAATGCGCCACCATCTTTATTTCTTCCTTGGATTACTGACTTCAGCTCCCTGTTTCCCCAGTTTCACATCTCTAAAGCATTTTCTACCCTATAGCCAGATCGATCATGTCACTCTCCATCCTAAGACTTTGAAACGTCTTTGTGTATGGTCACCAAGAAGACTTCTAGTTAGTTTATGTGGGGATGTTACTCCAAGTAATTTATTTCTTCGGACTTGTTTTCTGTAATCCTCACTTCTCTATATGTATCTTTGCCCAGTTTAATAATTTGTAGTCTCTTGATTTTGCCACACTCTTCCCATGAGACTTCGTACAAGTCCACACTGACTCCTTGATCTTAAACTCCTCCCTTCAGCTTATTTTTCACTTAGCTAACTCACATGTGACCCTATGTCTTTGTTGAATTTTTTCCACCAAGACTCTTTCTCCTACTTTTCTTACCATATGAAGGGACATTAGAATATTTGTGGGGAAATGGAATTAAAGGATATTGATTTTGTTGCAAAAAATTTTTGAAAACCTTGCATTGTTTATTCACAGTAAACATTTTCCATGAACTTTTGGAAGATGCTTTGGGTGTTACTTGTTCTTTATACCATCACAGTAGGTGGTGCCAATAGTGATTAGTATAGTTGTGGCTAATAACATTTGAGCATTTACTTTATGACAGAATAGGTTATAAGCTGATGACATTTTATCTCATACTATGCTCACAAAAACTTTATGGGATGTTATTTCTCCAGATGAATAATCTAAGCTATAAAGAGGCTAATTCTTCTGAGGCTTCAGAATTAATAAATGACACAAGTAGATTGTGAACCCGGATATCACGTTGATGAGTTTACAAACTTAAATGTCATCTTTGTTGATTTATGGGAATTTGCTACATTTTGTTGTAAAGCCTTTTTATATCCAACATTCTAATTAGACTCAAGCTCTTAGGAGGAAGTTGTATCCTTAGTTCCTGGCACACTGATCACCACATAGTATATTTCCAATAAATAAACAGTATTTAAATCATAAAGGAACAAGATAACACATTATTTAGAAGAAAGAGTCCTTAGCCAAAATCAGATTTATACTGAAGTAGTGTCTGCTTATGCCAGAGTGAAATTTTGTTCCAGTATTGATTGACTTGTTGTCATCTAATCACCTTATACTGTTTCCTGTTTCTAAGAGTTTATACATCCTGTACAATTTGTATAATGTACACTCCCAGTCAACCAACTGGGAAACTCCTATTCATTCACCCAAATTCATTTGGAATTCACTTTATTCCTGAAGATTTCAAATCTTCTTCCTAGGTTCTTGTTCCACCATTCTTTGTACATTTAACATGACACATAACAACATTAAATTATATCACTTTTTTTTTTAACCAAGGGCATATTTTATTTTTGTGTTTGTATCCTCAGTACTTGAGTAGTAGAAATGGCCCCATATATTTTGAAATGCCAACTGAATGAAATTAGATTGAGTTATGCTCTCATTAATTATCAAGTAGATATCTTAGACTCTAAAAATTTAGCTTTTTAATTGGCTTGTACTATAGCAAGGAATTATTTGAGTTATCTAGTATTGGCATATTGGGAGCTTTGGGAAAGTGATAGAACAACACCAGTGCCCATTTAACATTCCTGATGTGATAAGGATTGGGCAAAAGACATGCAATTGGTCAGAAGCCAATAAGATTGTACCACCAGCCAATTAACATTTTAGAAAATGTGCAATTTATGATATATCAAAACTCCAATCAAATGTATTAAGAGGAAAATACCTGTAAAATACTTCAAAATGTTATTTTTGTATTAACTTGTGCTGGTCCATTCCTTTGTACTCTCCTACTGGGAACTTAGCACACTTTTTTATTTTGAATATATCATATCTGGGTTTTCTAATCATCCTGTTAGAATCTTACTTCTTCCTGAAACACATACAAAACTTCTAGATTAAGATTTTTAGTGTTCCTTTTATCAAGTTACTTGTCAGCTCAAGAACTTTCAGTGGCTCCTGTCTATGGAATCCTATCAGAACTCTGAATCTTGGAATTTCAGCCATATGTTCAACCTCAACTGATTTGTGAGCCTGACACACAACTGATACTTAGTAAGTACTTTTGATGTTCTTATTGCTTCTTTCATTCTCTTCTGGAAAGCAAAAATAGCAAGAACACTACTTGAAGGAACATTCCAGTCTGTGTGTTTTATTATAGTTATTCCTGTTAAAATACTAGCAAATAATGAAGAATAGACACCTCTGACTAAGCAAAGATGCCAACAAAAATTATGTTAACCATAGTAGAAGCTGGATACACTAAACAAAATCCCTTCAGGGTTGGGGGAAGGTGTCCCATGAATGAACAACATGACACAGGCACATTAGCAGTAGATAACACATCTTGAGGGAAGACAGGTGATACTAGAAGTAAGGGAAATTTATAGAGAGAATCTTCACATGACTTCCTAGTGGAAAGCTAACTCAATGGAGCCATTCTTACTTGAGGTTCCAAGCTGAGTACTCAGTCACGCGCTAAGCAAACAACTTACAAGACCTGGGAAAAGGATGCTGGGTCAAGCAAATAGAGTGGCCAAGAACAGGATATTTTCAGCAGGGAAACCACCACCCAGTTGCCAGATTTATCTGTCCTATGGGCTCTTTCATTCTGTTTCTGGCCTTTATTTCTTACACTGTCTACACAATGCCCTTCTTGGTTTTGATTTCATCCTTGTTATCTGACATGTCAAAGGATCAAAGAGTTTAAAGTACTTCCGACTGACAGTATTTAATTTAGTTAAGAAAAAAATTAACAAAATGAAAAATTGTGCCCATTTTCCCCTTTGCGTGACACTAAAATTCAAAATTAAGATGAAAGCACGAAAAGATCTGTGCAGTTCAAAATAATCCACCTCTCCCCATACACATGCTTTCTATGAACTGCACCACTGAATTTCATGAAAGAACTTCAATGTTGCTAATTACAATCCTCGAGACAATGTTACTTCTCAAATCAACTCTGCTGCTTTATTGCACACATAGAACATTAGCGACTCCTATTCTGATATCCAGATATAATTTTTGGAACAAATTTGAATTTGTGATTCATTCAACAAACAATTATATTGAGTACCTACTATGTGTCAGGCCCTGTGCTGGCTACTCAGCAAGCAATTTGGGATGACTTATTTTTATTTTAGAAGAATTCTGGTCTCTAAAGCAGTGCTTCTCAAACTGTTTTTATTAATGCATGCTCTCTTCTGCTAAATATTAAATGTTCCTCCCACATTGCCAAAATTCTGCTGACCTTGTTTAACACTGAAAATCACTGATACAAAAAACATCATCTCTGTCTTCTAGGTGTCCTTGATGGACAAAGCATCTTTGAGCTTTTATGTTCTCCTGAAAAAGCATCAGACTTATTTTTCAGACATAAAACCAAATTATAATGTTAAATAGACTTTTCAGAACTATATATTCCCCCTGCCAAACTGAAATTGAAATTGCCAGTTCCCATTTATGTTGAGAATCACTGCTTTAAAGAGTTTTGGAGAAAACCAGGCAACCTCCATTTCTCCCCTCCAATCAAATCTTAAAGGAATTAGAATTTTCCTACCTGACACAACAGCTGGTGGAGTATCATAATCCTGTCTTGGGATTGAATCTTGGAATGAAAAGAGCATGAGAAAGAATGCAATGAAGTACAAAAGAAAATAAAATAGAATCTTAGTTCTACAACGTGGAGGGGCCCTCTGTGTGTCCTATGGTTACGTAACCCATGGGCCTTCAAGTGGTCAAGGCATTATGATCCCCGGTTTGCAGCAAATACCATGGTTGGTCTCCATTACCACACTGACCAGGTTGTTAGCACCTGTGTGACCTGCGATGACAGTATATTTTGTCCCAGAACATTTCCCTCTCTTAAGGCAGTAGTTATCCTCTCTGGCTGGCACTAGAATTTTGCAAGGCAGCCCATGAAGCATGGTATGAAACAAAGGCCTGCAGAACAAAAGAGCAAACTAAAATTTAAAAGAGATACATAAAAATTGCACATTCTCTTAGTTTATGGAGACAAGAACATTATTGAAGCCAAAGTCTCATGACTCATTGCGCTCCAGCTCTGATCCCTGTTGGTGGCCCGTGAAGCAGTGCAGAGGGAGCTTCTGGCTCAAGGCAAAGGATTTTTTTATGTGAGATAATTGCCAGAGCAGAGATTCATGGGACAGAACCTACTGACCAGATGCCATTGAAGGTGACAAATTCTAAAGGGATTTTAATTAAATGGCATGGCAGTCAGTTCAACATTCAAAGTCAGATTGTACAAAATACATCTGTTGTTTTGGAGATGAAAAAGGGCATCAACTACACACAATTTCTTTAGCCAGGGATCTTTAAAAAGAAAGTGGGCCCAGGCCTGTGACCTAAGTCCCCTGTCTGCAAGTTGAAGATTTTAAACCCATCCCAACTCACCTGGAGGACGGGTAAACTGAGCCAAAGGAACCTCATATTGTTCACATTCAAATGCCATGCCAAAACATGTTTAAATAAATGCTCTTTTGTAAACCTGTATCCTAGTTATAAGATCTGTATTCCATTTTAAAAGCTAAAAGTTCCAAAGATATTTTTCTACCCACTTAATAACTTTTGGACTGTCAAAAATTTCTAACTTTCTTCTCTTAACCTCAGTAGGACAGTGTTAATCACTCTCTCAGGAGTCAAGGACATGTGGGAAGACAGTTTATCACCCGAATATTGCAAAGTACTTTGATCAACAAAAGTGAACATTGACCAAAAGATCCACATGCAAACAAATCATAGGCATGAGTCATTTTTTGTTTATTATACTAGGGATGTGAAGCACTGAATTGATTACAATCCTCAAATCTAGAATAGATAGGATCATTTTTTAAAGTATATTCAAAGGTTGTATTAGTATTGGATTTTGGTAGTAATGCCTAGTTACCTTGGGGGGAAAATTGCAATCACAAGTTACCACTCCAAAAAAAAAAAAAAAAAAAAAGGCTTCATTTTTTGGACCTTGCTAGTCATTTTCCAAGAATATATTTATGATACTTTAAAATAAATAATAAAAGCAAATAATGTGCTTTCTTAAATATTTAGAAAAATGTAGAAAATCAAAATCATAGTAATTAAAATAGAAATGATCCCTAATCCTGCTACACAAAAATAACCACACTTCTTTTGTATTTTCTATAGCTTTAGTGCATAAATATCTTTCATAATTGATATTGTTCTCTACATGTGCAGATCTACATACAACTTTTTTGACCTACGATCATAAAAAACTGTTTTCTGAATTATTTTATACTCATGTCTTTATGCTGCATTATATTCTGGGTTATGACTGGATTATAATTTGCTTAGTTATTACATTTTTATTAAATATTAGAAAGAACACTGTGATACTGTGATAACCATTTCAGGGATAAAGCATTTTCTGTTATTTTAGGATAGTCCCATAAACTAGCATCACCAAATTATAATTGCTTGATGAACCAGTACAAATGTATTGAAGTGTCTCAATTATCCACCTTATCATTTGATTGACATACAAATTTAGGTTACTATCCTCACATGATCTGTATTTGAAAATGCTTAGTTCCCTACACTTTCTCCAGTAATGTATATTATTTGGATAATTTTGGGAGGGATGTGTATGTCTATGTGGTATGCATACATGTGTATGTTTGACTCAATTATATTTTCTTCATTACTATTTTTGGTATGTTTTGACTATCCTATTTCTTCTTTTACAGCTATTTATGATCTTTGGCATTTTAATTATTGGGGTTTTTCTATTTTGTAAATTTATTTGAACTCACAATCCAGTTTTTAAACACCAAAAAATTAAAATTTGCAAACCAATTGTTTCATAGTACTAGACTTTCATTTGATGCTTACTCATTTATTGTTTGTATTACAAGATTACAAGCTAAGGTCTTTTATTTTATAATAAGACTGAATACACTTGTTAAGAAACTGATCTTTCTCTCAATATTTTCTATCTTGAATTTGACTGTTATTAATTAACATTATTTTTTCCTGAAAAACCACTTAAGGATAATACTCACTGGTATTTATTATACTAGTTCCTGAACCAAGTTTCCATTTAACACCCTGTGTTTCTTTTTATAACTTTCAGTCATAATGCCGATATTCATATCTAATATTGGAGGGAGGGGGCAATCTCTAAGCAAAGTGAATAATTAATGATTTTTCCCTGAAAACATCAGAGTTTTAGAGCAGTGAATGAATGGTGTGACTATAATATGTTATAGAACAGGGAACAAATGGAGTACAATTAGAAGATTATTCTTGTGAGTGGCCATTGTTACACCATGGGAATCCAATGATGTCAGAAATCACCAGTGGCTTGGGGCACACACTGCACTGCAGATAAGGTTTCTGCAGAACAAAAACTTTCTATTGCTATCAACAGATGGTGGTGACATTGTAAGCCACTGTTGACCAGCAACTGAACAAACGAGAAGGAGATAAGCAATGTGTAAAACAAGATTGTCGTGCAATTCAGAGGTTCTCATAACACCATTAAATCCCTCCTGATTTCTGCTAGAGCTTACCACACAGTGATAAGAAATTAGGGATAATGGGGCTTTGGTTCCATCCAGGGAATCCTGTGACAAAAAATCAACAAAAAAAAAGCTAGAAAAAATCCTCAAGGTCAGCACAGCCCTGGAATAAAGCAGCTACACTGCTTGCATAAAATTCATCAATTTTCAGCCTTCTGGATTCTACCAAGCCTAAAAATAGGAAGAGAATTGAATTGTAAACATATGAGATGGGTATATTGTAGAGGAAAGGTAATTAAACTAAATAGCATCCATTCAAAAATGTGGGGTTATAGAGGACCAAATGTATCTGTTGTCATGAAGATGAAAAAGAGGCTTTGGCTCAGTACAATTCCTTTAGCCAGGGAGCATAAGTCAAATGGGATGGAACCCGTGCCAAAGTCACTCCTTCTGAAAGTGGAGAATTCAAATCCAGCTGCAGCTCCTCCCGGCCCTGGTCACTGCTACTCTGAATTATTCACTGGATCTCACTCTGATCTGCTCTTGAAATCTATCTCTTCCTGGCATGGAGGTTCCTCTCTCAATCCTGACTTCAGGGCTCACGTCTCATTTGGCAGGATTTTAGTGAGCTGAGATGTCTGAGAGATGAAGAAAAAGTGCAGGTAGGAAACAGACATTGTTCTAGAGCTTTGGAGTAGCCCTCCATGGCAATGTGGTTGAAATGAACTGGAGAAAATTGAGTGAAAGCAGAAAGAACAGTTAGAAGGATATTACAATTAATCAAAGGAAGCCCAGGGTCAGCAACTTTGGAAATGTGGAAGAAAGGATGTATTTGACAAATATCTATGAAACAAAATTGTTAGGCTTGAACATAATCATATACAGTAGGGAGGAAGAAAGGGTCTGGGCTGAGTTCTAAGTGTATGACTTGGCTGTTGGGCAAATGGTCATGACATTAGCTTGAAAGGAAACGGAACAGAAACAAGAGGAAGAGAGTTCAGTTGGGAGGAAGCTCATGAGATTAGTTTGGGTCATGCTAACTTTGAGATGACTGAGGGAGATTTCCATGGAGATACCTAGCAAGGAGTTCTGTAAATAGGTTTAACGTTCTAAGATGAGGTTAGCACTGAGGACTCAGGTGTAGGAGTCTTCAGCATTGAAGGCGGGGTTTCAAATAATGAAAGTGGATGAGATTGCTTAAGGAAATCACGTGGAATGAAAAACCAAGTTAGAAATGAAACCTTGGGTTAGCAACTTGTGCAAGAAAAGAAGAAATGGCTAGAGAATTTGGTGGACAATCAGGAAAGCCTCAGATAACAGTGATAAATTTGGATTTGTTGAGGGCAAACTGGGTCCAATATTCAAATGCAGGTAAATTCTATATCAAACTCTCAATATTTGGCTTATCTTGAAAACCTTGAAGGTACAACCATCTTGATTCCTTGTGTCCATGTAGCAACAGCTGTCTGGAGTTGAGTAATGGCTGTCTTTTTGACCAGTCATGTGCATTCCTGGCTGCCAAACACACCAACTCAGTGTTTGCCCAATTCTCAGGCAGAGAGATTATTTATTGTATTAAAAATTTCTAAACTATAATCTCTGGTATCATGTTAACATGATATGATTATGTTTATATTTATGATACAAGCAAACAGAAATTTTGGTTGAACAAGGGTCTTCAAAAAATTAATGTAAAATGTACATTCTGAAAAACTATGGGTAAATTTGATTTTTTTGCTCTAAAATAAGTTTGTGTTTTAAATCTACTTTTCCATGAACTTTATGAAGTACCTTCATAGATTTCCAAGTTATTTTACTTGAATTCAAGTCAAGATCATTCTTTAATGTGACTCATCTATACTCTGAAGGACTTTTAAGTTTGCAGTCCTGGTAGAGTGTGTTAGTAGCTAAAGTGGAGACTTTAAAGAAATCCATACATCTCATTTGAATATTACATCCCATCTGCATGAGTCTCCCACCAATTAGAAGCCAATGGAGGTAAGGGCAGTTAAATTAATGAGCACTACTGTGTTCATTTAACACTGAAACATCCTTGGTATGTAAATGTTGTCATTCCCACGTTGTAAAAGAGGAAATAAAAGTTCAAAGAGGTTAAGTAACTTGACTATTGTCCTTGGGCAATAAGAGGGCAGAAATAGGCTTTGATTTCAAGTTTAATTCTGAAGTCTACCGGTCATCCAAGTTGCTAGGCTGCCTTCCCTGAGTCAGTGAGAATGTCAGAAAAATTCCATCAGGTAGGGAAATCTGATTTAAAAATGCAACCTTCACTACATAATAGCCACTCCAAATGCCAATCAAAATTCAAAGAAAATGGAATCTATGATGGCATATCAAAATATTAGAGTGACAGCTTAAGGAAAAAATAATATTCTATACACTAACAAATTTAACTTTTTTTGAATAAATCAACAAAGCCATACTATCATCTTGCTACCTTTCCAGACTCTTACATAACTTTAAATATTTTCTTAATATGTTACATTGTCTAGTACAAATACGAAGGGAGAAAAGAATAAAAAGAGGAGAAAAGCCTAGAGGAAATTTAGTGTTACAAATAAGCTACAAACTTAAAACTTTTATTTTCTAAGAAAGGGAGAGGTATATTATTGAATTATTAGTATTACCAGCTAGGTAAAAGCAATCTCCTATAATTATGTTCTTGCTGCAAATGCTAAAATATACACTCCTAATGCATATTATTGAATCAATAAACACTATAATTCTTAGTTTGTTCTATATATTTTAGGCTATTTTTTCAATTCCTTAAAGGATTTGGTGCTCTACTCAGTTAATCTAACTCTTGTATGGTTAGTAGTTCACACACTCAACCTTCAGCAAGTCTGCTAGCTTTGCTTCTGATTTAAAGGTGTCAGACTTACAAAGTATCTCATCCTGTGCTTTCTGACACTTCTATCTCCCTCTTTTAGCAGCTTCCAGGTTGTCATAAAATACAGAAAAATCCCATTGCCTCACTCACTCAGAATTTGTGTCACTGAAGGAGGAGGCGGTGGGTAGGGAAGGCAGTCTGTAATGGGAACTTGAGAAACTTCAGGTCTCCTAATGCTGTTCTTGATGCCTCCTTTATCAGTATTGTACAAAGTGACTATAAATAACTCTTACATGTTTCTAAAAGGGATAAAACATTATATCCTCAAGCTCTACCTCCCTGATAAAAAATAGCAGTATCATCATCCACAGTTAAAGGTAGTCTTCCATATGACTTCTAAAATTCTTAATCATAAACTTAAGAAAACACTTGATCTAACCAAAGCAATCATATAGGTAAATAATCACCAAGTGCTTGTCACAGGTTCAGCAACTGAGGTCTTAGAGATAAGTACTACATTCATGTAATAGAACTGAATCTCTTTATTGAAACAGGGTGGCTCTTTCCATTAAGTTACAGGAGTTTTCTTCCTATTTAGAGCATATTAGGGAAGCCTCAGAGGGCATGTGAGGATCTTCTTATATGGCAAAAGAAATCTATGAGTCAACATCATGTATTTAGCAACCAAGCCAATGCTATAAGGTAAACTCCTTATACATGGCTAGTGAGCATGGTGTCCTTAGCTATTTGCACATGATGCCTAACACATTAAGAGTGACTGAGAGACAGCAGGCTGAAAGATACATAATTGTATAGTTGAAGGAGTTCCACATATCATCAGGTTCAATATCTCTACTGAGATAGAGAGGGAAGTTGAGGCCAGAAGATATCATTTTTTCTAAGGACAGATAGCAACAATGGACTCAATGGAAGTTGAATCTAGTGTTCCTGACTTCTACTGCACTGCTCTTTCTAAAATATTTAAGCTGCTTCATTCAAAAGAATTTTTTTACATCTTTAAAAGTGACAAGATTATCTATACTAACATTTATGGAAAACAAAACTTTTACTGATGGTGTCACGTGAGAAGTTTGCTGTGCTGTTTTCACTGTTCTCTATAAAAAATTTCAATATTCTAGGTAATAGTAGATATTTACCTCCTTGAATATTGGGGAAACTGACTTAAAAACAAAGTTTTGCCCCTTATTTTAATGTACCTAATTAATATAAAATCAAAATCGTAACAGGCATTTTTCAATAGATTTTCATTTCTTTAGGAGAAACAGGACTAGTGAAAAACTACTCCAACCTGAAAGGTTAAGCACGTTAGATTCCTTTCCTTCTTTCACCATCATCTGTATCAACACATCCAGAGAAAGATTAAAGGAACTCAATTATACCAAGATGTTCCTGACTTTCTATTGACGTATACATTGAAAGTAAGAAGCCTGTTAAGTGAGTCATGGAGTTGGCTCCTTGCTTGTGGATAAGCTGGGAAAGATCTGCTGGTTGAACTACAAGCATTTGGGGAAAGAAAATGAGGCTCAAGTATATCAAAGCCCAAGGTCTAGATTTGCAGGTGTGTGAAAAATGACACCTTTGCAAAAACAGATACTGTGCATGATGCTCTGTGTTGTAAGAACAGGAATTAACTGAATATAAAACCAACTCAATGGATCCCTTAGCTTAACAAGGTGATAAATTTACCCTGGAATTGAATATACATGCAGAGCATAGCTTATTCTTACTTAAGTCTAAAAGTGTGTTCATCAATGGTGCTGAAACAGTTTGACTCTGATCAAGGAAGTCAATTTCAATGAAACAAGACAAGCAAATCTTCAACTTACCGTTCCTGTTGTGCCCAATGACAGGTGATTCATCTGTTGTGTCAGGGGACCCATCATGTTTGCTGGCTGCATTGACATAGGATGGTCCATTGTTGGTGTAATCACAGCACCCTACAAACACATACAATGTACATCTGACAACAAATTCCACGGGAAAGAAGCTTAAAAAAATACAATAAATGGTGCTAATGTGTTAAATGTGTTTTTACTGAAAAAGCTGATTCAAACTTAAATGATTTTTATGTCAGTCCACCTCAGTTTGTGCTTTTCTGAATATGTGGCGTTAAAACATCCTTTCCTTTGATAGGATTTATCTGTGATATGTCTAATATCGGTCATCTACATTTCCCAAAATTTATGTAGAATGCATTAAAAGAAACCATATAATATATACCCTCTCTGCTATTATTGTAAATATAAACTTTTCTCATCAATAAGAACATTCATGGAGAATTTGTTATATTTTATGATATTAAATGAAATCTTGAGTTTATGTCTTTCATCCATGATTCATATAGATAATTCTTAATCATGCAAATGCAATCTATTTCTAGGAGGACAGTGAAAGTCCAGATGGGTTTCCTGATAAGATCTCACTGAAGAACATATTAATATCTAATGTTGATGATCTAAAAATCTAAGTTACTATTTCCCATGTCTTTTCCTCCTAATCTTTTGACTATTTTCTACCTCTCTATATTTTTGTTACAAGAAAGGTGAATATTGAACTCTATTAAAGCAGGTTAAATGTTTATGTCCTTTGATACATTAAAACTTCCAAAAAAAGAAGCAAACCTGTTAAGATTTTTAAATCAGATGTTAGGAAAGGTATACTTCTAGAATATATCCTTCAATTTATATTAACTGTTGAGAATACAAGAAATAATAGACATTTTTAAAGCTTCCATCCAAACACAATGTGTCATATGCCTAGAGAAAGATGGAGTCAGGCCATGTATGTTGTCATTCTTCCTCTACTACTCTCATTTAATGAGCTAATTTGGAGAGGGAAACAGTATTTTTTTTAAAAAAGAAACAAAATTCAAAAGCTCTGGCTGGATGGAATCTTTGAGATTATATAATTCCAGTGATTTATTTTAGAGATTATAATAAAGGCAACGGCTTATGACCTACCAACCCATTGAAATACCCGATTGTAAAATGATTATGTATCTTAATCAGTTATTCTTTCTCCAAAATATCTTCCACACTATGTTTTCTTCCATGTATGTAAATACTTTGTAGAAACAGAATCAGGACAGATAAATGTAAATGACAAGATCTCAGCACTCAAATTAATGACCCACAGGCAAATGTTTCCTAACGTTTGCACAGGATGATCAAGACCTCATGGTTTTATCCATATCCAACTTCCTGAGTGTATCTGTGAAGAGATCAAGATACCATGCAGCCTCTCCAATGAGCTCCTCAACATGAATTTTGAGAGATAATAGAAATTGGGCCAAATAACTGTAAATGCTTGATAAACAGTGACATTTGGACTTTTGAGCTAGAAGCAATCAGGATACATCTATGTAGTGTTATAGGTATGTAGCTTGTAAATACACACAGCAGTGCATTTGTATCCTCTGAATTTCTTGATGCTTCTGTGAATTGTCATTCACCAGGATGCATCTTAAATTAAATATATGATAAGGTAAGCTATTACATAATTATAATTCTGCCATGTCACTTTTTCTCCCTGCTGCCTGAATCTCTTATGCAAAAGCATCTTTAATTTTCCCTTTCTAAAAATGCTTACTGGCCTTCATTTCAAGAATTTTTTTTGTGTGCCAGACCAGAAGTAAACCCCTCAGGCTCCTCTTAAGGAACTAAGGTTTTTCTTAAATCACCTAGGGAGAGGATAAATTATAAAACAGCCTCCAAGTTAAGATGGAAGTCTTAAAGCATTTTTTTTTAACCCAAACTGGCACATTCACAACATTCAAACCTCAGAATGTGCAAGATTCCAGTTCTTTACTTGAATTTAAATTTAGGCTACCTTAGAATAATTGTTCCTGACATTCCAGCATGAAGTTAAACTATCACAATCTTGGAAACCCCTCAGTCAGCCTGTTCTAGTCACAGATAGGATCATTCAAATACACTGGTGACCAACACCACATTGTGTTTGGTAAGGGTACTTTCTTCTCAATGACCTGGAGTTTGCCCACTAACCAGGGTGTGTGAGGTAGATTTTGATCGTTGGGAGGCAATATGCAAATGAGGCAGGTGAACGTGTGACAGATCATTCACAATTCATACCTGAGAACAGAAGGACTGAACACTTGCACTTGGAATTAATTTAAGAAAGAATTTATTTTCATGGAAAGCAGTGTTGGGCGACTCATTTGATTTTGGAAGTCATAGAATGAGTGCTGCTTCTGTGTATTCACCAAAAATCTGACCATGAACGAGAAGGCTGGGAAGATGTCTGACATAATTTGGAAATGCAAATAGCAGCACTAGGAACCGTGTGGGAAGCCACGTAAAAAATTCCTTTCCTAAGCAGACTAGTTACTGCAAAGAGAAAATCAAATAAGGATTCTTAGAAGAGGACATATAAGACTACACATCCTTGTTCAGACCCTGTGAAAATGTTCAATGAATAAGACATTTCCACACATTATTTAGAATATAAAACCTTTCATCTCAAGGGAGTGGAAGAAATTTAATGAGTAAGCTGGAAGCCATTGACAGGAACCCTTTGGAGAAATGAATTTTCCTGGTGATATTTTATTACAAGGGACAAAGAACTTTCCAAGTCTTGTGTGTTGGTTACCTACAGGCAAGAGTGGTATTCACCACTCACTTTGCTTATCCAAGATTACAGAATCTCCTTTGTAGTGTGTTGGACAAGAAAAAAGGAAGAAAAAGAAAGGAAAACCCTTATGCTTGTACAGGCAACTCTAATTGTGCCTCATTAAATACATTGTCAAATCCATTCTTACTCAATGCGTTTAAGTCATAGACTGAAGAGTGTATTGTGACAGATGTTGCCAACACATTAAGGGTAATTTCGTTGATGTGAAATGTATAGAATGTGCTGCCTGACAGAGTCCACTTTGCAAATAGCACAGCAAAAGGAAACAGATTTTTCATTTTAACATCTTCGGATGTCTGGGTTTGCTCAATGTTTAAGCTGTAAAGAAAAGTATTGTAGCATGCTGTAATTCCACTGCAAAGCACAATGACCAAACAGCTGACAAGAACGTCTGGCCCGTGCTAGCCCCTACGTCTGCAAAACAAAGCTGTTCCCACTGAAGACAAAGAGAGAATCTGGCTGTTCTTGTTCTGAAATAAACAATTCCAACAGCTATTTGGGTGAAGTTTCCAAAGACCATCATGTGTGGAGTAAATATAGTTGACATAAGGCCAGAAAAGCATCTGGGTCATTAACCTTCTGCCAATATTTCAAAGAAATTGTAAGTCCTTAAGAGTTCATCAATATTTTGATTTCCCAATGGAACTAGAGGACCATTGGCAAATTGGATAAAATATGTGCAGCTTCTCTCTCATTAAGAGCAGGTCTAACTGCCTTAAAACCCACATTAATGCCAGAGCACGAGCTCCAATGAGAACTTGATGTATTCATGTGTGTGTGTGTGCCTACACACACTTAAAGAGTCCTGTTGGGGACAGAAAAAGAAAAAAATGGGGCAAGAAATGTCCCGTTAGAAACATTCACTAATCCTCAGCCACTTTGAGAATTTCCAAACCAACATGGAGAGACAACCTGACTTTCAAAAATTATGTTTGAAATCCAGAAAGCTGTGGCAAACATGGTAGCCCTCAGTTTTGAAATCATGTTATAATGATCTGAGGTAAACGTTGGATGGAAGGGAGAAGATGAACTACCAGGTAAGCTGGAAGCCACATTTCCCTAGAACTCCATTTTAGCCCATAATTCCTTCCTCACTTCTTTAACTACACCTTTCAATATTGTACCTTCCAAGCAGGCAAACATTGTGTTTAAAATATTAATAACATTTATATATAGGAATTGAATTCAGTGGATACTCAAAACAGTCTTTGTAAATGAATTTATATATATAAGTACCACTAATTGCTCAGTTAATTTAAAATGATTAATATTTATCAACAGTTTTATTTAGATTACTCATTGTATAAGGGTTGACTTCATATATGGTTTGTTCTCTATTTAGTGTCTACAATGCTATCCACATAATAAGGCATACAATATGTGGTATATGAATCTTTGCTGGAAGAATGATGAAAGAAATCAATTCTAAATCAAAAGCTATCTAGAAATGCTATTTTGAGGTTACTATTCAAAATGAAACACTCTGGGGCAGGTGTGTGGCACAGTGGATATGCTATTGCTTGGGACAATTGCAACCCATATCAGAGTTCCTGGTTGCAGGTCATGGCTCTGCTCCTGATTCCATGTTCCTATTAATGTGCACCTTGGATAAAGGCTCAAGTACTTGGGCTCCTTTCATCCATTTGGGAGACCAGCTTTGAGTTCTGAATTTCTGCTTTGGTCTGGTGCCATCCTGAGTGATGTGGGCATTTGGGGATTGCACTAGGAGTAGATGGAAAATCTCTCTCTCTCTCTCTCTCTCTCTCTCTCTCTCTTTCAAAAATAAATTAAAACTAAGGAAAACTTTTTTTTAAAAGGGAACATTCCAAAACTTTTGAGAAAACTTATTCTCAAAAAAGATGGCTCAGTTTTAAAACGATGATTCAACTCAGATATGCATGCATTTATAATATTTTCACCTAGCAAACCTTTAAGGACAAGATCTGAAATTCACTTTATGTGACATGTGCAACCAATGACATAGATATGTAAATGATAAAATAAAATGTATTGGTATATGTGCATAAAGCAATGGTTCTCAGCCCAGAGCCATTTTGCTACATCTAAAGAGATTTTTTTTTTTTTTGTAATTGAGGAACTGAATTTCTCTTTCCTAAATTTGAACAGCATTAGATGGAATCAGCATGCTGTCTGGACTGTACAGCTACATATCAGTACATATGTACCTAGTGTTATGATATTGCAATACATTAAATATAGAAGGGTTACATACATAGTTTGCCTAACAGAAGAATATCTATTAGTTATAAAAATAGAATTTTTCTTTTCTATTCTTAGTTTAAACATTCTTAATTTCAGGTTACTTTGATTCAGTTGCCATTAACTGGAGGTTTTTTTTTAAATTATTACTTATTTAATTGCAACACTAAAAGACAATACAGCCAAGTCTTAGAATCTTAAGTCTACACTATGCCTATTCAAGTGTGAATACAATTTCAATTATTGGATAAGTACCTCTTAATACAATAGTGTCATTTGAATGAGAATATAAAGTAAATATGTCACTTTGAAGTATCTCTTACTAAAGGAGGTATATAGATAATAAGTATGCTCAAAAATGCATTTTAAAATCATTTAGTCTTTTGTGCCTAAAACTAAAGAAATGTGTTTTATAGTAGCTTCAGGTGTTTCTACAAGCTTCTTCAGGATTCTAATGGAGCCAAGTGACTTTTAAATATATCACATTATTGATAGGTGGTTTTGTTGATTGAATGTGCGATAGAACACTTAGGATTTCTATCATGAATTTTGTCCACATTAGTATAAGAATTGATACTATGGAAATTTTAAAAAGAATTTCACTATACAGGTGGGTTTCTGTGTTTTTTCCCTTCCATATTTCTGTTTTAGGAGATCATAGTTGCTGAATCAATGGAAATCTTAACTGTTCATACATAGTAAGATCAAGGGCCTCTTCATCAAGTGTCCTATGGTTTCAGCAACAAGGGGTGGACTTATGCTTGTCAAGCTCTGATTCCAATCCTATAACCAAGGATTAGATGTCAGCTGGAAATACCTACCACCTATAACCATGTGTGTCAAAAATCCACGTGGTGTGGTATAAATGATGTGAAAGAAATTAGACCATTTGTATGGAAAACTCATGGTGTAACCTATGTCCTCTCTTTTCCCTCTTCAGGGTTCTTGTGGCATATACCATGCCATATTGATGTATTGTATAGTTTCAAAACAGTACACAAATGGGTTAATCAGAATTTGTTTCACCTACTCCCACACAATGAAAACCCCTGGTCTGGCCGGCGCTGTGGCTTAACAGGCTAATCCTCCGCCTTGCGGCGCCAGAACACCGGGTTCTAGTCCTGATCGGGGCGCTGGATTCTATCCTGGTTGCCCCTCTTCCAGGCCAGCTCTCTGCTATGGCCTGGGAAGGCAGTGGAGGATGGCCCAAGTCCTTGGGCCCTGCACCTGCATGGGAGACCAGGAAAAGCACCTGGTTCCTGGCTTCGGATCAGCACGATGCGCCGGCTGCAGCGGCCATTGGAGGGTGAACCAATGGCAAAAAGGAAGACCTTTCTCTCTGTCTCTCTCTCTCACTATCCACTCTGTCAAAAAAAATTTAAAAATTAAAAAAATTTAAAAAAAGAAAACTCCTGGTGTCTAACCACCAAATCTATTGCATAATAGAAAATATTAGTGATAGGAAGAACAGCTTCAGACCTAACTGAACAATAGCCAAAAAAACTATACGTGCATTACTTTGAAAAACAAGTAGAATAGATTGTCGTTGTTTTTGTGCTAAGTGTGGAAATGAGGAATGTTGTGTTAAACAATCTGTTCTACTGAAGTGAAATCTAGTTCTTTTTTTTTTTTTTTGCAGGTATCAACTTTATTACTTAAATAGCCTTCATAAATTCTTTATATTATCATCTGGACCCATGTTGCTTTGTTTTTCCTAGTAAACTCCCAAATTCACTTATCCATGATCATGAAAAGTATTATGTTAACTTAAATCATTTGTAAACAGTGATGCCTGGTTTCTAAAGTCCATGTCATAGTTGGCAAAATCCATTAATTGATTACTTTAGAATTTGTTCTACTAATTACCTTGTTTTGCAACTATGCTTTTCATATTGTAGTCACTGGACTGTGTTTGTTGAATGGAATTGGCACCTGAATAAGTGTTTTTAAAATTTTTTTTCTTCTTTAAGGAATATAACTTCCTGCATTTAATGTATAGAGGTTTGGAAATATGATGATTCTTTACACCCTCTCTCCCTCCCAGCCATACTCCCACCTTTCTTCTTCTTCCTTCTTCCTTTCCCATTCTTATGTTTTGAGATCAATTTTCAGTTACTTGTTATATTCATAATACTAACTCTACACTAAGTAGATAGTTCAGGGATTAGTACAAAGGAAAAAAGAACAACAGAACAAACAAGAAACAAGAAACAAACAAGAAAAACATTCTTCTACAGTCAAGGCAAGGACTTTTCAAAATCATAGCATCTCAAAATGTCAGTTTCGCTACTATAGATTACATTTAAAGTACTCTATTAGTTTGAGTACTCTATTACTCCCTGACCACAAGTCAGGGAGAACATATGATGTATTTATTTTGGGGATTGGCTTATTTCTCTAAGCATAATGGTTTCCAGTTGCACCCATTTTGTTGCAAACGACGGGATTTAATTTTTAAACTGCTTTGTAGTATTCCATAGTGTGTATACACCATAATTTCTTTATCCAGTCTTCATTTGATGGACATCTGTGTTGATTCCATATGTTAGCTATTGTAAATTGAGTTGAAATGAACATGTGGTACAGATCACTCTTTCATTTGTTGATTTCATTTCCTTTGGATAAATTCCCAGGGGTGGAATCACTGGGTCATATGGTAGGTCTATATTCAGCTTTCTGAGATATCTCCATAGTGTATTCCAGAGTACTAGTTTATAGTCCCACCCACAGTGGATTAGTGTACCCTTCTCCCCACATCCTCGCCAGCATTTGTTGTTTATTGATTTCTGTTTGAGAGCCATTCTAATAGGGTTGAGGTAAAATCTCATTGTGGTTTTGATTTGCATTTCCCTGATGGCTAGCAGTCCTGAGCACCTTTTCATGTGTCTGTTGGCCATTTGAATTTCCTCTCTTGAAACACATGTGTTCAAGTCTTTTGCCCATTTTTTGACTAAGTTGTCTGTTTTGCGGTTGTTGAGTTCTTTGCACTCTTTATACACCCTGGAAGTTAGTCCTTTGTCAGTTGCACAGTTTGCAAATATTTTCTCCCATTATTTCAGTTGCCTCTTGTCTTTGCTGACTGTTTTTTGTAGTGCAGAAGCTTCTAAGTTTGAAGTAATCCCACTTACTAATTTGGGCTTTGATTGTCAGTGCTTCTGGGTTCTTTTCCAATAAATCTTTGCCTATGCCAATGTCTTCTAGGGTTTACTTTATGTTCTCTAGTAATTTGATGGTATCGTATAATAGATTTAGGTTTTCTCTGCACCATTTGTTGAAAAGACTGCTTTAACTCCAGGGGTTGCACGTCTGTTTTTGTGCCAGTTCCAGGCTGTTTTGATTATAACTGCCCTGTAGTAGGTCTAAGGTCTGGTATCATGATGCCTCCAGCTTTGTTTTTATTGTTTAAGATTGCTTTATCTTATTGGAGTCTCTAGTGTCTCCATATGAATTTTAGCATCATTTTTTCTTTTTTTTTAATTACACTAGTTAATTTTATTTAATGCATTGACTTTTCCCTCTATTTAAAGTTTTTTTTTCTTTTTTTAACTTTTATTTAATGAATATAAATTTCCAAAGAACAGCTTATGGATTACAATGGCTTTTCTCCCCCATAACTTCCCTCCCACCTGCAACCCTACCCTTTCCCGCTAACCTCTGCCCTTCCATTCACATCATTTTTTCAAGATCTGAGAAGAATGTTGTTAGTATTCTGATTGGGATCATATTGAATCTATAAATTCCTTTTGGTAGTATGGATATTTTGAAGATGTTGATTCTTCCAATCCATGAACATGTAAGATTTTTCCATTTGTTATGTCTTCTTCTATTTCCTTCTTTAATGTTTTGTAATTGTCATTGTAGAGATCTTTGATGTCCTTGGTTAAATTTCTTCCAAGGTATTTAAATGATTTTGTAGCTATTGTGAATGTAATTGACCTTAGAACTTCTTTCTCAGCTATGGCATTGTCTGTGTATACAAAGGCTATTGATTTTTGTGTGTTGACTTTATATCCTGTTACTTTACCAAACTCCTTTTCAGGGAATTTTTTGGGTTCCCTATATATTGAATCATGTCATCAAAAATAGGGATAGTTTGACTTCTTCCTTCTCTATTTGTATCCTTTTGATTTCTTTTTCTTGCCCTATGGCTCTGGCTAAAACTTCTAGAACTACATTGAATAGTAATGGTGAGAGTGGGCATCCTTGTTTGGTTGTGGATCTTAATGGGAATGTCTCTAATTTTTCCTCATTCAGTAGAATACCTGGCTGTGGGTTTGTTATAAATTGCTTTAATTATGTTGACAAAGTTCCTTCTATACCCAATTTGCTTAAGGTTTTAATTTTAAAAGGGTTTTGAATTTTGTCAAATGCTTTCTCTTCATCTACTGAGATAATCATATGGTTTTGGTTTGTTAATGTAGTTTATCACATTTATTGATTTTTAGATGTTTCAACATCCCTGCATACCAGGGATAAATTCCACTTGATCTGGGTGAATGATTTTTCTCATGTGTTGTTGGATTTGATTGGTTAATATTTTGTTGAGGATTTTTTCATCTATGTTCATCAGGGATATTGATTTATAGTTCTCTTTCTCTATTGTATCTTTTTCTGGCTTAGGAATTAAGGTGATGCAGGTATCATAGAGGGAGTTTGGAAGGATACCCTCCCTTCCAATTGTTTTGAATAGCTTGAGAATAATTGGAATTAGTTCTTTAAATGGATGATAGAATTCAGCAGTGAAGCCATCAGAATCTGGGCTTTTCTTTGTTGGAAGGGTCTTTATTACTGATTTACTCTCCATCTTGGTTATTGGTCTGTTTAGAATTTTTATGCCTTCATGGCTCAATTTTGGTAGGTTGTGTGTGTCCAGGAATCTATTTGTTTCTTCTAGGTTTACTGATTTGTTGGCATACAGTTCTTTGTAGTAATTCCTGATGATTCTTTTTGATTTCTGTGATATCTGTTGTTACATTTCCTTTTTCATCTCTGAATTTGTTGATTTGGATCTTCCCCCACTTTTTTTAGTTAGTTGGGCCAATGGTGTGTAAATTTGTTTTTTTTTTTTTTTCAAAAAATCAGCTGTTCATTTCATTATCTTTTCTATAGTTATTTTTTTGTTCAATTTTATTTATTTCTTCCTTAATTTTAATCATTTCTTTCTGCTTACTAATTTGGGGTTTTGATTGTTGTTGCTTTTCTAGGTCCTTGAGATGCATTGACAGCTCATTTATTTGGTGACTTTCCAGTTTCTTGATGTAGGCAGTAACTGATGTAAAATTCCCTCTTCACACTGCTTTTGCTTTATTCTATAAGTTTTGATATGAGGTATTGTTATCTTCATTTGTTTCTAGAATTTTTCTGATTTCTCTTTTGATTTCTTTTACAACCCGCTGTTCATTTAGGAGCATGTTGTTCAGTCTCCATGTGTTTGCATATGTTCTAGAAATTCTTAAGTTGTTGGTTTCAAGCTTCAATCCATTGTGCACAAAGAAGGTGCATGGTATGATTTTGATTTTTCTGAATTTGCTGAGACTTGTTTTATGGCTTAGTATATGGTATATCCTAGATAAAGTTCCATGTACCGCTTAGAAGAATGTGCGTTCTTCCACTGTGGGGTAAAAGTTCTGTACATATCCATTAGGTCCACTAGGTCCATTTGGTCCATAGTGTCGATTAGCTCTGTTGTTTCTTTGTTGATTTTCTATCTGGTTGATCTATACATTGATGAAAGCGGGGTGTTGAAGTCTACCTGTTTCTATTGTACCAGAGTCTATGTCTCCCTTAAGATCTGTTAAGAATTCTTTTAGATAGCTAGTTGCCCTGGAATTGGTGCATATACATTTATTACCATCATGTCTTCCTGTAGTATTGATAACTTAATCATTACATAGTGTTCTTCTTTTTGTCTTTTAACAGTTCTTATATTAAAGTCCATTTTATCTGATATTAGGATGGCTACTCCTGTACTTTTTTTCCCTATTAGCATGAAAAATCTTTTTCCATCCTTTCACTTTCAGTCTACATGTAGATTTATTGATGAGGTGTGTTTCTTGTAGGCAGCAAACAAACGGGTCTTGTTTTTTTACTCTATTTGGCAAGTCTGTATCTTTTAACTGGAGAGTTGAGGCGATTTACATACAAGGTGACTATTGATAGGTAACAACTTGGCCCTGCCATTCTTCCATGAATATTCCCATCATTTACTTTGGATTTCTTCTGTACTTGTACTGGGAGATTTTCTGTCTTTGCATTCTTTCATGGGTGATGGCTCTTTCCTTTTGTGTTTCTGTTTGTAGCACATCCAGTCAGTGGGGGCAACCACAGCAGTTCAGGAGCAGCCAATGAAGATGGTCTCCACCATGCCAGCTGCAACCCACTTGGCAACAGGAGGTGAGGTGGAATCATCCCTGTGTAAGGGAAGTGCCACCTGCAGGACTCTCCTCTGCACCCAGCACAATTGTGAAGTGAGCAAAGCTGTGGCTGGGGGTAATTGCACACCTTTGATCCAAAGATTGTATCAGAGAGAAAAACCTGTATTCCCCACTGAACTCACATCAGTCTCCTTGCAGACAGGATGGGCTATTGGGGAGGAGTGCCCCACTGGCACTTCTGACATGGAGAGCCCTGGTGCTGAGAAAACTTTATGACTGTGTGAGAGGAGACAGGGTATAACTGGTTCTGGGTATTCAAAGAGTGCTGCTGCACACCCTCAGAGCTCTTTGGTCGCCTAGAGCAGCCCATAGCAGAGGGAACCATACTCAAAGAAGGACTGCACAGATACTATGTGCAGTTCGTACTGTGGTGTGGGTGAGTGTTGAACACACTGGAGGCTAACACCTGGGTGTTCTTCAGTTTGGAGGAGAAGGGGTGGTTGCACCAACAGAGGTGACCATTCCTCTCCATCCAGTTAACCAGAAGAGAGCTACCATGCCCAACGTGGGTGTCACCCTGAATACCTGCCCCATACTGGAGGTAGGTTCAGGGTACCCTGTTAGCTTAGTTCCCATAGTATAAAGATGGCACACTGTCCAGTTTCCCCTCTAGTTTTATTTCGCCAGCACATCCGCTCGAAGCCTCTTCATCCACCACACAGTACTACTCATCATTCTTTGACTGACCTTACTCTCTCATCTTTGTGGTGTTTAGCAGGAGCATTAGGCACCTACAACAGGTTCACTGTGGCATGTAGAACTCTTGTCCAATGCTAATGTAGGCAATGTCTGCCCTGTGATCCAGGCTGTTGATGACTTGTGTTCCTCTTTTTTTCACATTTTGCACTCACCTTGCTCATAATCTAAGTTCATAAGCATCATTTAGGACTCTTTATATGCTTATCTCTTTTTTTTTGGTAAAGTGTACTTTTATTTGGAGCAGGAGAATTTTCCTTACATAGAGTTAACATTTTTAAACACCTTAAGACAAACTATTCAAAAAAGCATTGATTTCTGAAGTCTTGCTTAAGTGGTTTTCTGTTCTATCTTCTCATTATTACAAATATTTGCTCTATAAATGAAAATATATATGCTTATCTTTTAATTTCCTGGAAGTCATGAAACAGGATAATGGTGCTTCCTAGTGAATGGCCCTGGATCATCACACAGAGCTCATCAGGGTTCTTGTGATTTTTAAGGAAACAAGAATGAGAGCTCTGTGCTCAAATTCACCAAGAGGATTCAATTGAAAAAAAAAAAAAAGGAAGCATTTTCTTGACTGAACAAAAAGATGGACTTAAAAAGATCTATCTGGGTTAGTGTTGTGGTGCAGGGGGTTAAGCCACCTCCTGCAATGCCAACATCCCATAAGAGTGCCAGGTTCAAGAACTGGCTGCTCCTCTTCCTATCCAGCTCTCTGCTTATCGCCTGGGAAATCAGTGGAAGATGGCCCAAGTCCTTGAGCCCCAGCCACCCAGGTGGGAGACCCCAATGAAGTTCCAGGCTCCAGGTTTTGGCCTGGCCCAACCCCACTGTTGCTGCCATCTCTCTCTGTAACTCTGCCTTTTGATCTGCTTTTCATCATTTAGGCAGCTTGAGAGTCCCACACTACCAAAGAAACTTTAATGTACATTCTGTAGAAGAATCACATATACCAGACTAAATGCAGAAAAATTTCCATTCTCACAACCAATATGCATTGTCACAAATCCAGTCTACACTGTTTTTATCAGAGCTTTAGCAGGCCATGAACTATTTTAATAGCTAAGAATCGGTTCAGGATTCTTGCGAAATCTTGCCATAGAATAACAGCAGAAATGCTTTCTTCACTTGGTCAGCAGTCTCTTTGAACACCTCCACATGGATTTTCAATGTACAGAGACTTCCAAATGCAAGCCAAATGCATGTTGGCCTATTGCAGGCCAACCTGCTTCCAAATGTAAGACAAGTGGGGTTCTCATCAGATGTCAAATATTTATGGTCCCCATCTTTTGTCTGGTAAAATGTTTTTTTGTTTTAGCTAGCACTCAAGACCACGAGCTGTCAGAAAACTTCTCGTTAGAACCTTCTCTTTGCTGACAAGTTGGCCAACAGACATGGCTGCAAGTGAGTCTCAAGGTCTTGCAGGCTCCCATTGGTGAATGGACCTGGGAAATCATTTCTCAAACCACAGGGGTTATCAGGAGAGAAAGCTGCCCATTATCATCTTCAGGCCATGGTTCATAGTGTGAATTGCCTCAGTGTGTCACAAGGCATCACAAGGCTATTAGCAGAAAAAGCAGCTATTCCTTGTCCTGTAGTTTGCTGCAATTTGCACTTGATTTTGTGGTCCCTCAGAGAACATTTCTGGGGTATTTTTTTGTCCTTTCAGGCACTTTCCGAAATTCGCCTGGTTATAGCTGCAGTCAACCAGATGCAAGGATGCAAGGGAGAAAGGCCAGCCCCATGGCAGAGCTAATTTACTTCCTTGACTTTCCTGACATTAGTATTCTTGTTGATGGTGTGTGTCAATCTCAGAACATATCTTACTAATGTGTTTGGGAATCTAGTTCTGAGCTGAAGCATGTCCAGACAGAATGAGAGTCTCCTAAGTTTACTTCTACGTCATCAGCCAACCAGGACAGTATTAGCTGGGAGCTTAGGGAAGGTCCTCAGGCTCACTGCACTCCAGGGAAAGCAGCAGTTCCATGGGGTCCCCAGGGGCGTGGCATTCAAGGTAAAGTGGAAGCAGCTTTGCTCTGCTCTCTGTGTCTGCTAGGGCTCTGTTTCAGTGGATGTTGTAGAGTGTTATTTCTGAAGATATACTTGGTTTGATGCTTAATCATTTTGCTAATTCCTTTTTTACTTCTTACTTGAGGGCCAGAGAGCTTGACATCACCTCAGTGACATTAATATGCCTCCTTTTTATAATCACCAACTGCCAGAGGTATTTAGCTCAGATATTTGTTTCCAAGGGCTTCTTCTTTTTTTTTCCATAAAAATCTCCTTTAATAAATAAATAAATAGCTTGCTTGCCTATTACATCTCTTGATGGCAACCCTCGGACTGAAAGCTTCATTCTATTCAAATAGCATCTTCTGTATCATCAGTGAGCTGTCATAGCTGAGTGGCAGGAGCTACAATGCTCAATGCCCTGTGATTCAGTAATGACAATATCTAAATATTATGGTAAACTTGATGTCTATGCTGCAAATATAAATATGAGGGGTGAAGCATCTGCTACTTGGTAAGATCTGGTGTTCTTAATCAAAAGTTATGCAATTAGTTTTAAAATAAAATTTTGTAAAAAAAAAAATAATTCTTGCCTTGGTCTTTGTCCTGAACTCACTCAGATTTCCCATTGCTCACTGAATCTAGAATCCAAGGCATCACAAAACAACCATGTCTCATTCCAAGTATTTTCTTTCCCTCTCATCCTCAGAGTATACTCTTTCTCTTGCACTTTATTCTTGAGACGATATGGGAATATTCATGCCACCTTCCCTACTCCTTCTTGCTCATCATCCATAAGAATCCTGTATTCAATGCTTGTCAATGTGGCTCAGGAATGTGTCCCAATCTGCTCTCTCTTCCTTTTAAAATTTCTCATTCAGATCTATCCAATTACATCCTGTGCTGTACCCTTGCCATCCACAGCTGTGGACATTTATTTTAAATAATTTCTCCACACATTATTAATTTCCCACAAAATCAACACTGTAGAATTCAAATTATTGAAATAGAATTGAATAATTAAAACAAAAACAAGGTAAAAGAAAACAGAACAAAAACAAGACAAAAATCTCCTTGTTTCCTTGGCCCTCTTGCTGTGAGATCAAGACCTGTGGCTAATCAGAAGAATCTGCACTGAATTAGATGGGGGAGGCAGTTGAGAATACAGAATAAGTAGGATCACAGTACTCATATTGCTGGCCAGGTGGTAGCAGAAGTAGCACAATTCCCTAGATTGCTTCAATGGAGGCCATTTCTCCACCAGAGCAGGGCAGTGCGGTTTGGGGCACAGCAGTGGCCATTGAACCCCCTTTGTTCATGAACTAATGTGTCTAGAACTTTTTGCACACTGCTATTTAGCATTCACTTTCTATCAGATTAATCTATTATAAAGATTCCTCTTTCTACAGCAACTATGAACTAAAAATGATTTATGTGAGACAAAAATAAATGCTAATTTCATTTGTTTTTCATTTATTTTCAAAGGTAGATGGCATGAGAAAGTAGGCTAATGTCATTCTATCAAAAGTAGTTCACTAAGATATTGTTATTCTTTCTTTCTGCTCATTGAAGAGAAACAAATGACTTTAAGTCTACTATCTGATATTCAAATTTGAAGTGTTTATCACCACACAGCCTCAACAATATACCATTTTTATATTACCTTTCACAATGTCTGTACAAAACAATGGGGGACTGTAAGTACATTAAAGTCAACTTATTGCAGAATCACTTTTTCTGACCTCTCAGCCACCAGCCAAAATTATACTGATGTATTAAACTGGTTCCTAACAATTTCTCTTGGATCACTTTAATACATCAGCATAAAGTTGTTAGGAACCAGTTTTTCTTCTGATTTTTCTCTACCACCTTGCTCTTTTATCATTTCTGCTTTTTCTTATAGATTCTATGTGGGATAGGCAAGGAAATGAGCGTTCAGCAAAATCAGGAGGTTTGACTAGCATCAGAGGTTTTCAACACACACACTTGCTTTATTTCACACAAAGAGCAAGCCTGACGCCATCTGCCCGCCAACAACTACATCTTTCACTCCCATTATGGAATCAGAACCGCCACCACCCCTCCCATCATTAAAAGACAATCTTCAAAGACATGTTGTTTTCGATTCTCCCCACTCCGACAGATGTTTTCTATCATCTACCTCCGTATGCTAGCTCATCTGTAAGGGACTGGCTACGCTCAGCAGCCAGCTGCAGAGAGAGCTCCGTTGTCATCTGTGGCCACTTGTGTTCCCTTCTTCTGACCTCACTCAAGAGCACATCCAAGAGCGTGAAAGACAAACAGCCCTGATAACTTCCCTGAATACATTTCTAGTTCTGTGCAGGAGTTGAGCTCCCCTTTCACACATGCTCTGTGGGAAGTATGGAACAAAAGAGAGGCAAGCTTATTTGAAACCCTCAAATGTCACCATGTTAGCCGACTGAAGCAATCCCTAGATAAACGACCAATGAAGCAATTGCATCTGTGGGCATGATCCAGCTGAAAACATCTGGCTGACTCCATACCACTGCAATTGTCTGGAGTAAGCATAAGTCAATCATGTATTTTGCTTGCATAAAGTTCCCAGAAGGAAGTGTTCACACCACTCTCTCATCCAACACTTTGAAAAACCATGAAGAGACTGTAACTCATTTCTTAAATGGATAGAAAATCAACTTGAACTGCTCTGTGGCAGAATTATATTAAATTATTTTTTTAGGAACAAAAGTTAATCTTTTCAAAAATCTGTCTTGGCTTGCTTTAAATTTACAAAACTAAATTTTCAGTAGAAAGAATTACATTGGAGGAAGCCACTGAAATTATAATCTGTATGCTGAACTGTACACAGTGTTAAGAGTCTAAAATACTTTTTTAAAAGACATTTTGATTCTTTACAGCGTTTAGGATCAAGAATATCAATCCATTAATCCATTCCCCCAATACTGACTGCCTACAATATCTTGCTGAGAAAGAACTTTGGATTAACTAACTTTCATGAGTCCTAATGAAACAAATTTCAAAGATGGAATGCAATGTAACAAGAAGATTAAAATTTCCCATGGAAGTAAACATCACAGATGATACTCTATCAATTTCTATCTCCATTTACTCTAAAAGTTTGGCTGATGCTATGACTCAACTCCTGGAGTCACTGGCGAGACCCAAGTCCTGTGTCTCTTCATATACATGGAGACTTAATTTAAGTTCAGAAGGCCTGGAGCAGGAGCTGTGGGTCCCCAGGCAGCAGCCTGAGATTGCCAAGTGCCAGGCTGAAGAACTGAAGCTCAGCAGGAAATGGTTTTTAAAAACGAAGGATAAAATGTAGACATCCCAGATTGTGTTTAAAAGTGACTTGATGAGTATCTTAGTTATTAGGGTCGAAATTGCCTTTATAAGGCCTGGAGCCCTGAAGTCTCAAGAGATGGGTGGCTCACCTTGGAAGAAGTGTTAGCAAGAATTACATATGCTGCAAGTTCTGCTGTCAATCACAGCTCAGCCATTAGCTCTGATCAATGCCAGCTGTAAGCCCATTTTACTACGTCATGCCTCCTGGCAATTTCGCCTGTACTGCAAAAAGAGTCCTTCAATTAATAGCTTCTACTATTTGTATGACCATGGAATAGGAAATAGCACTAACCCACATCTTCTAAGAGGCTATGTATTCTGGTTATAGTGGTTATTTTGTAAAATTAAAAAGTCAAAAAGTCTAATTAATAATTCCATGGTTTCTTCATAGAATAAATCTAATAAATATTAATATCTAATGATCTTAGTATAAGGCCTTCTTTTTGAAAAATTAGTTCTACAGTGTCCCCAAACAAAAGCAATTCAAACTTAGTTAAAAATAATGAAACTTCAGTTGTTTCTGTAATTTTTAAAATATTTATTTCTTTGTGTACATTATTAGTGGACATCTTGAAAGTCATTTTTCAAGTCACAAATAAAATTTACATTAAATGACGGTAGTCACATAAAAAATGATGACTTCAGTCCACTCTGGTGAGTATAGCTAATATGAACTCAATCAGGTAAAATGATATTTTTAAAGATATTTTTGAATAATGTTAGTTGTGTGCAAGAATTTCAGAAAATGATAGACATATTTTATTTACTCATGGTTTTTGAGAACAACAAACACAGTGTTTAATTTGACATTTTTTCTAACATCTAAATTGTGAAAGCTAGTAATCATAATTGCCTGTTGATTCACATTTCTAAATTCCTCTAAGTGACAATGTGACAATAGCCTCTCAAATTTTCACTTAACAGACTTAGCAGAAGATATTTGCTAGTCATTGCAACTGTAACATTGTTCAGCATTTTCTTTGGTTTCATTCACCTTTGGGGTTATGATTTAATTTTAACCTTGTATGGCTGATTTTCAGCAGGTCAAGGAGAATCTTGCTTCTTATTACTACTGCGTGTGAACTCCCCCATGACTCAGAACTCCAGAGGTTGGGAAGCAGTTTTCTCCTAGGTGTGTTGAAATAACTAAAGAAGCCAATAATGGAATGTCTGGCCTTCCTGAGGTGGTCTACAGCTCTACCATCCAAGATCATATTACACCAATCAAATTATTCCATAGTTACTTTCCTTAGAATCTGGGAGTTTGAAGAAGCTGGGAGATCATTAGAGTGAAGTTTATCAAGAAACTGTCAAAACAGTTGACAATCTACATAGCTTAAAGGAGCAGGCACAGTTGGGTCAGGCACCCATCTAAGCATTGTTCAGCCAGGACTCTGTTCCACAGAGAGATGGAGCCTGAAGCCATCCAGAATTCCAAGTCCCTGAAAGTAGTTCTGGGAGGGAGTCCCTAGGTCTCTCCCATAAAGAAGTCCCAAATAGTAAAATAAAATTGTCCCAGATAGAGAAGTCAACAAAGATCTGTTTATTTTGATGTTGATACTAAGAGACAGGAAATTAGAATGAGAATACAGCGGAATGGTGCCCAGAAATTGTAACCTGGATTAGCAACTGTAGCAATGAGTCCACAAACCTTGCACTAAGCCTGCGTGACACATGCCTGTGGAGTCTGCTTGCACACTGACAGTTGAAAACACATGTCCCCACAAAAGCTTCCTTCCTGTTCTCTGGTCTTGCCCATTTCTTATTTCTTATTTCTTGGGAGATGATGCAGTCCCTTATGCCATACATATTATATAATACATATAACATAAAATATACATATATTTTCACTTAGTGAATTGTGAGCAAGTCAATGAAATTCACTGGATTTGCTTCTGTACTACAAAATTTCTACATTTTCAAATTAATACCCTTTCATTAGTATAGGGTTAAAAGTAGAACTTCATAAGTAGCTAAAAATGTTAAATGGGAAAAACATTTAAAAATAGGTAGGGAACACTCGATCTTAATAATTTTGTCATTTTTTTAGTATTCTTTTTTATTTATTTTTTAATTTTTTTAACTTTTATTTAATAAATACAAATTCCCAAAGTACAGCTTATGAATTACAATGGCTTTTCTCCCCATAGCTTCCCTCCCACCCACAACCCTCCCATCTCCTGCTCCTTCTCTCATTCCATTCACATCAAGATTCATTTTCAATTATCTTTATATAAAGAAGACCAATTTAGAATATTTTAAGTAAAGATTTCAACACTTTGCACCCACACAAAAACACAAAGTGTAAAATACTGTTTGAGTACTAGTTATAGCATCACTTCACATTAGACAACACATTAAGGACAGAAATCCTACATGAAGAGTAAGTGCACAGTGACTCCTGTTGTTGACTTAACAAATTGACACTCTTGTTTATGGTGTCAGTAATCACCCTAGGCTCTTGTCATGAGTGGCCAAGGCTATGGAAGCCTTGGTGAGTTTGCCAACTCCAATCTTATTTAGACAAGGTCATAGTCAAAGTGGAAGTTCTCTCCTCCCTTCAGAGAAAGGTACCTCCTTCTTTGATGGCCCGTTCTTTCCACTGGGATCTCACTCACAGAGATCTTTCATTTAGGTGTTTTGTTTTGTTTTTGTTTTTGTTTTTTTGCCAGAGTGTCCTGGCTTTCCATGCCTAAAATACTCTCATGGGCTCTTCAGCCAGATCCAAATGCCATAAGGGCTGATTCTGAGGCCGGAGTGTTGTTTAGGACATCTGCCCTTCTATGAGTCTGCTGTGTATCCCACTTCCCATGTTGGATCTTTCTCTCCCTTTTTTATTCTACCAGTTAGTATTTGCAGACACTAGTCTTGTTTATGTGATCCCTTTGACACTTAGACCTATCATTATGATCAATTGTGAGCTGAATTTGATCACTTGGAATTTTGTCCTTTTTTAAAAAACAATGTGAGTATATGAAAATAGGAAAAAGTTTATACTTAAATTTTATTCTTTTTTTTTTTTTTTTTTGACAGGCAGAGTGGACAGTGAAAGAGAGACAGAGAGAAAGGTCTTCCTTTTGCCGTTGGTTCACCCTCCAATGGCCGGCGCACCGCGCTGTTCCAATGGCAGGAGCCAGGTGCTTCTCCTGGTCTCCCATGGGGTGCAGGGCCCAAGGACTTGGGCCATCCTCCACTGCACTCCCTGGCCACGGCAGAGAGCTGGCCTGGAAGAGGGGCAACCGGGACAGGATCAGTGCCCCGACCGGGACTAGAACCCGGTGTGTCGGCGCCGCAAGGCGGAGGATTAGCCTAGTGAGCCGCGGCGCCGGCCTTAAATTTTATTCTTAATATTTATTCTTGCTTTTATTTTACATAATAAATCGTATCTAATATAATATTGACAAAATATTATTACTTAATGAGTAACTAATTGTGTTTTAAAGCAAAACTTACTTAATAAGTGAGGTTTTAGAAAAAATAAGAGACTTTTCCAAAAACAAAACTAAATTAAAAATTATCTAATGCTTGAAATTATTTACATGCTGTAATAATAAGCTGTCTTTAAGAAAGAAATTGAAAAGGCTTTTTGTGTTTGGTCAGACAATGCTCTAGTTAACACAGCACTAAAAAAATAGTAACATTCTTTAATATATTGTTCTTTCTAGAGTTTTCTCATAGTTTTTAATTATGGGCTTTATCTAAACTACCTGTTGTAAAACACAAAACGGACCATTAAATTGATAAAGTGAAATATCTCCAAAATATCCATATTTTGTGATCCATAGCCAGTGATTACACAGATTATAAAATAAGGTATATTTATTTCAGAAAATACTCTCCAGCATTATATAATTTGGGGATATAAAGAATTAAATGATGATATTATTTAAATGACAGTTCCTGTTAAACTCAAAGCTTTTAACTGTGTAATAAAACTCCTTTCCACTTAAAATATGATGGAATTTCTAAAAGAAATAATTCTTACGCTAATCTAATCAACATTAATGGACACAGATAACATACTAATATTTTATATTCTATGTACAGAAGGACCCAATCATAATATTTCTATTAGTCTGTCAACTTGATTTACTTGGGATTAAATTATAGAACCTGAAAAATGGAAAAAAATTAATGAAGAATCAAACCAGATATAATGAAATAGAATTGGTGTTAACTGGATTGAAACATACCTATTCCAGCTCTGCCACCTACTTATGTGTTATTAGAAAAGTCAATTAACCTCTCTGAGCCTCTTTTCCTTCATCCATAAAAAATTATTCTACAATGTTCACGTTTATCTTTTGTCACAGCATAGTCAATATTACAACGAGCCCCATAAGAAGGCAGAGCCAAGGACTTCTCTGTAACAAGAGCTAGGGTATTATTCCAGAAAATACAAGACTTATTTTCCGATTCCTGGAATTTTTGGAAAGCTAACAAATTATTTGTTAGATTATAGAAGAAAATAAAAATTGTACATACTTAAGCACATTGACAAGCTCTTTCAGGCTAAGATACTAGTGACAACAAATCCTTCAGAGGACAGCTGAGAAACATGCTCATTCTGCTAGGTGGGTTGGAGTGAAAGGATGTTTTCTACTTCCTAGGATCCCTCTTTAGGCTCCCATCAAACACATTCCTGTGCACACACACACACACAGAGACACAATGTCCAGGCCCACTAGTATATGACATCAGTGTCCCAAGTATCTTTTTTTTTATTAAACTTTTATTTAATGAATATAAATTTCCAAAGTATAGCTCATGGGTTACAATGGCTTCCCCCCTCCCATAGCTTCCCTCCCGCCCGCAACCCTCCCCCCTCCCGCTCCCTCTCCCCTTCCATTCATGTAAAGATTCATTTTCAATTCTCTTTGTATACAGAAGATCAGTTTAGTATATATTAGGTAAAGATTTCAACATTTTGCCCATATAGCAACATCAAGTGAAAAAACTACCATTGGATTACTAATTCTAGCATTAAATAGCAATGTACAGCACATTAAAGACAGAGATCCTACATAATTTTTTTTTCAAATTAATTAATTTTCTATGCCATTTCCATTTTAACACCAGGTTGTTTTTTTTTTTTTCATTTCCAATTCTCTTTATATACAGAAGATCACTTCAGTATATAATTAGAAAAGACCTCATCAGTCTGTGCCCACACAGAAACGCAAAGTATAAAAATACTGTTTCAGTACCAGTCATAGCATCACTTGGCTTTAGATGACACATTAGGGACAGATCCCACATGGGGTGTAAGTACACAGTGACTCCTGTTGCTGACTTAACAATTTGACACTCCTGTTCATGGCGTCAGTAATCTCCCTAGGCTCTAGTCATGAGTTGCCAGGGCTATGGAAGCCTTTAGAGTTCTCTGACTTTGATCTTATTCCGATAAGGTCATAGTCAAAGTGGAGGTTCTCTCCTCCCTTCGGAGAAGGGTACCTCCTTCTTTGATGGCCCCGTTCTTTCCACTGGGATCTCACTCACAGAGATCATTCATTTAGGTCTTCTTTTTTTTTTCCATGATATCTTGGCTTTCCATGCCTGCTATACTCTCATGGGCTCTTCAGCCAGATCTGAATGCCTTGAGGGCTGATTCTGAGGCCAGAGTGTTATTTAGGACATCTGCCATCCTATGAGTCTGCTGTGTATCCCACTTCCCATGTTGGATCTTTCTCTCCCTTTTTGATTCTATCAGTTAGTATTAGCAGATACTTGTCTTGTTTGTGTGATCTCTTTGACTCTTAGACCTATCAGAGCTATCAATTGTGAGCTGAAATTGATCACTTGGACTAGTGCGATGGCATTGGTACATGCCATCTTGATGGAATTGTGTTGGAATCCCCTGGCACATTTCTAACTCCACCATTTGCGGCCAGTCCGATTGAGCATGTTCCAAATTGTTCATCTCCTCCCTCTCTTTTTCCACTCTTAGATTTAACAGGGATCACTTTTCAGTTAAAATTTAAACACCTAAGAATAATTGTGTGTTAATTACTGAGTTCAACCAATAGTACTAGAACAACAACAACAACAACAAATACTAAAAAGGATAAAGTATTACATTGTACATCTAAAGTCAGGACAGGAGCTGATCAGTTCATTGTTGCTTATAGTGTCCATTTCACTTAACAGGTTTCCCCTTTGGCGCTCAGTTGTGAATTAAGCCAGTCCCAAAGAGAAAAATATCATTTGTTTTCCCTGATCGGTGACAACTGAGCGCCAAGTATCTTTTTTTAAAAATAAAATAGAATTTATGACTAAATTTCATATCCCTCAATACACTGAAATATCACTGTCTTCCCCAGTACACCATAAGTTATGCCTGATTTACTCTCTCCCCTATTTCTGAATGTGGACGGCTACTAACGTCTGGCAAATAGTTGGTTCTCTATAGATATTGTTTAAAATTTAAAAAAAAAAAGAGTGAGAAAGGAGGAGCTTTGGAGACATTTAATGTACTGAAGAAAGGTCAGTACTGAGCAGGGCAACGCATGTTGAAAATCAAGGCTCAAGTTTCCAAAGACAAATTACACCTGCTTGACATTTTAATCTAAATCTGGCTTCAAATACATAGCACTATTGTCAGTGCAGTCTTTATCTCTAAATTATCTTTTCCCTTGCTGGAGTATAAGTTCTACAAGAGAAGGAACGCTTGTCGTGCTCAATTTTGTATTCCAAGCGCCTTGAACGTTTCCTGACGCTGAGCAGATACCTGGTAAACCGGCAAATGTTTTTTGGTTGAATGAAGAAATGAAGGAATGAATGAAAGAGTCTAGTTTCATTTTTCCAAGAGGTTTACACACTTCCAAGCAATCTAATACTTGTGGTATTAAGGAAGGGAAAAACTAGAAAAGCATATCTCCTTTTACATTACTATCATCCTTTCAAGGTCCACGCAACATGACTTTTCTCTATTCCACTCTAAATATTCCAGGGGTTAATTAGTTACACAATAATTATAATTCATAGTTCTTAAACCTTTCAGAGAGTACAAGGCTATAAGTAAAAATAGAAAGAGTTCTTGCATAATTTCAACTCTGCTAGGAAATCAATGCTGTAACAATTCATTTCATTTTCTAGGACAGTTGTAAGAAGAAATTGTGTCAGCCAGAACATTTCTCATCATATTCCTGGCCATGTGTAATAGAAATGGACATGATCAAATGATTGGCCCATTCTGATTTATGTGGGAATGTCCACATAACTTCATAAGCAAGGGCGATTCCTACTCCCAGGGCTGTCTTGGTGAATCATTGCAGTTCAGAAATACTGGCCACACATTCTAGACCTCCTCAAGAAAGAAAAAAAAAAAAACAGAGAAGAGCATGCTTTTACATTGGAAGTTCGCTCAAGTGCAGAATTAACAGAGTTTCACTTTTTTTTGTTGCAATTACAAAAGTTTTAAAACATTGACAGATTCTTTGAGACAGGTTCAGATGTCAGTAATTAGATAGTACAGATGAAAGGTTTGTATTTGAAATCCTTTTGCATTACAGGTAATATTCCACTCAGAGGCCCTCCTGCTGATCGGCTGTCAATGAATCCTCACTCTTGACAATTTCAGACTGAACCTTATTTTCAGAAAAAGACATGAAGGCGAGTTAAATCTTTGAGCCGCGATCTAATTTGTAAACACTTGTCTCAAGATTGAACATACTGTTAGAGACTCTTAAGAAGCTTACTTTAAACTTCTGTTCTTTAAAATGTCAGATGGGATGGAGAGAAAACACCATGGAACAGCATTATAAATTACTGGGGGCACGGAAAGCCCTCAGGATAACATGATGTTCTTCAATAAAGTAGCTGTCATATTCCCCCTGTGCAGCAAGTTCAGGTTGACCATGTGAAACACCACAATTAGTGAATCACTCTGAGCTCAGTAGAAGTGGTTCTTTTTTTTTTTTTTTTTTTTTTTTTTTGGACAGGCAGAGTGGACAGTGAGAGAGAGACAGAGAGAAAGGTCTTCCTTTTGCCGTTGGTTCACCTTTTCACTGGCCGCGCTGATCCGATGGCAGGAGCCAGGTGCTTCTCCTGGTCTCCCATGCGGGTGCAGGGCCCAAGCACTTGGGCCATCCTCCACTGCACTCCCTGGCCACAGCAGAGAGCTGGCCTGGAAGAGGGGCAACCGGGACAGGATCAGTGCCCCAACCGGGACTAGAACCCGGTGTGCCAGCGCCGCAAGGTGGAAGATTAGCCTAGTGAGCCGCGGCGCCGGCAGAAGTGGTTCTTATTACCAGCATCAACCATAACATCAGAGAAAGATGCAGTTTAAATTTCCAAGGGCCAAAGATGGGATTATCCAGCCAAGGCTAAAATAATTGATCTTTGTCAATAAAGTAAAAGCTATGAAACATTTTTAGCAATATAAAGAGACCCCTGTAACCTACAAGTGCTGGGAACCCTCCAGAGGTCACAGTATACAGTTTACAAGTTCACAGAAACTAATGCCGTGATAAACAACTTTAAATAAATAGATTAATAAACAGAGACATCGCTGGATTTTCACATAGGATTGACAAAGAAGCCATAAGCATTTGCACTGTGTTTTTTGAATATTGTTATTCTTTCTCTCCTTGCATTTGTGGCTGTGTAAGAAAGCTGACTGAGTGAAAACCATGTCTTCCAGAAATGTTATGCAGAAGTGAAATGCAACATTTTTATGGGCATATACATCTATATCTGAAGCTTTTCTAGCAATCCCTGTACCGCAATGACGGTTGTATAATGGCTCCTAATAGTTCTAATTTGAAGGCTTTCCATTTTTGAACTTATCATTGTGGTCAACACTGTGAAGTAAAAACATCAGGTGCATATACGTTTAGCTAATTCAAAAAGGCATATATAATATGTCATTAACCTCAAAATTACAGGTATAAGAAAAGACATAATCAGGCTGCTAAAGAATTTTGCTTGCCAGGGGCACAAGCAAGCACTTGCCCTGGAGGACGTGAGATCACTACACTTAACACAATGTCATCATGGGTACTTCATGGTTTCAAGTCTCAGAGCTATCGCCTAGATCCGGTGTGGTGATTAACAGTGAAAATCAAATGGACTTCTAGAAATCCGATCTACTATCTTCAACAGGAATGAGTGACTTCCGGGTCTATTCCTGCCGTTTTTGAGCACCAAACCCATGTTTACAGCTACATATGAAAAATCTTGATCTGATGCTACAAATCGACCTGCCCAAATGAAGCTCTGTGTCCTTGATCTTACACTTATTGCATCTATGACACACACACTGATTCATTTTAAGGATGTTGCTTTCTTCCCAGACACCCAGGCTAAACTGTGCTACTTGGTTTTGGCCCATGTAGCCCCAGCACCTTCTCCAGATTTCTGCTTCACTTCTTTCTTCTCTTTTGTCCATTCCCCCCTCATTCCAGTTTATATCATGAATCTCAACAACACTCAGTGCTTTTTGTACCATACAAATGCAACTCTAAGAATCCCCATATAAACACACTTTTATATATTTCTATACCAGTGTTTTGGTTAAGTAAAATCTATAGTGAAAATTCAGCATATCTGGGCACTAATGCATAAGTAGCATCCATGCATCCAATCATACTATGTGTAACATAAAATATTCCTTGACATAAATTACATATACTCATGGGCATCTCAGAAAGTTAAAGAGAGGTCATTTTGGAATGTTAGAATCTAAGGATTTATACATGTAAGTGTGTAACACAAACTTGGCATCATAATGATTTTTTAGTATTGACTGAAAATACTTAGAGATACAAGACTGGGGAGATAAAAGGCTTCATAGGAAAGTAAGAATCGATCTTTAATACACAACATTGTTATGCAGAAATGGTTCTAATGTGTATTGATTTAAAACCCTTTAAGGATAACTCTTTGATAAAAAGGTCTCTCTTCTGAATAGAAGCTATAAGATTATTATTCAGAACCCAAATGGCTAATAGGTCTGGTTGCTTCTATTCCAAATGAGAACAAAAAGCCAAGAGTATCATGTTACTTTTAACATGTATAAGGATTAGACCTCTTTCTTAGAAGTTTCAGTTTTCTTAGCTTGCTCGTCATATTTCTCTTCCATTATATGCAATGAACTTATATCTAAGAGGTATAAAGAGGGACAAGCCCTACCCTAATTTTTTAAAAAATGTCATGCATAGTCAGTACAATACCCATTGAACAAACACCACAGGATGGAGGCTTAATGGTGGGTGCACTAGATTCCCAAGCCCCTCCCCAACCTTCCCAGTAAGGATGGAAAGCAGATATGAGTTAACAGACAAATTTAGTGAACAACACAGTGGTTTATGTTAATGCAAACAAATCTGCAGCAGAAGAGCAACTAGAATTCTGCATTATGAACAAAACAGAACTTTTCCTAGTCTGTTTTTTTAACAAAGCTATTTGTTGGTGGTGGCACTATTTAACAATGAAGTTTACAAGGCAAAGTCAGTATCAGACTCGGTTGCTCTTGTATATTTGCAGACATAGATCCTACATGGAAATCCCTAGGCTCTTCAAGACTAACCTAACAAAAGTCAACCTTTAAATAAAAGTAGTGTCTAAGGACATTCTGATAAGAAAGAAATAAGAGATATTATATTTTGATTTTTAGGAATACTCTCAATATTTAAACAAATTCATGATCATCTATGTAACAAACATCCATACACTTCACATACCTTAACGTTTTAGATATGCTGTGGATATTTTATTCCGGTATACTCTGAAAGAACATATAGTTCCATGAACTATCAGTACCCCATCCTCAATCCATCAGTGATTTTGTTAGTCATTTCAGTTGCCCTGGAAACATTTAGAAAACAAATGATTTACCCTATCCCTATATGATTGTGTTGCCCTGGCAACTTGCTGTTTTCTAGAATGTCAGGCTTGGATTTTAAGCTGTGTATTTTTTGCTTTAAGAAATAAGACTTTAATAGATTGAGTTCTTAATGCTGTGTTTCCACTTAATTATATTTAATATGCTAAATAGCTATTAAGGAAGTAATGCCAATGTCTTCAGGAAGGAACTGGAGAAGTAGTGATATTCTGGTTTAGTGATGATGAAGTGACAAAGAAATCCTAAGCACTATCCAAGGACACTTGGGGGTCAAGTGCAACTGGAAATTTTCCTTATGTTCAGAATGTTGTGCTTGCAGTTCTAAAGAGCAATACACTCTACCTTGAGCTATTCTTTTATTTTTAAGGTTCATAGTTAAATAACATAAAACTAAATGCCGAAAGACAGGTCATAGAACATATATCAAACATTCACTCTCTTTCTCTCACACACAAACACACATGTGTGCAATACAACACTACTGGAGTTATAATATGTTGGCCAAAGTCAATGCCGCTGTTACTGGATGTAGAGATAGTGGCTAATGAGCTGTATCCTCTGAAATCAGGAGATGTGCTGGGAACATGGCATTCGGCAGTTTCCAATTACTACTGTCTAAGACATTTTTTAAAGAAGTATTACATTTCTGCATTTCACAAGACTCTGGAATCACAACTGCTTCCAGCTACCCCTGTGCTCGGAGGGAAGGAACTTAGCAGGGAACGTTCTCTTCAACAAGCTTGCAAAGCTCGACTTACAAGATGAACTTTATCTCCAGAAATATTTTTATGTGTATAAAATGACTTTATGTACAGAGACTGCATAATCACATTTTCATAATGCAGGAAAATTTAAATATTTTACCCTTTATGATAGATTCAACCACTACTCCACTGGAAACTAAGACTTTTCACACACATCAATTTAATTTACCACTTCTGTTTTACATTTTCCAAAGTAAACCCAAATTGTAGACAATACCATGGGGAGTGTCAAGCTAATAAAAACATGTAGAAAAGTCCTCCAGATTTGACTAAATGAAACTTGTATTTCAGCAGGCCGCAATTTACCTTTCCAACCAAATCTTTCCCTTATTCCATAACAAAACATTCCACTAAATGTAGGGTATTTGCCTCTGTGCCCCAGAAATAACTTAAGACCACCTCCTGTGCCTTTTGAGTATTTCTTTTACTCAAAAATGTGCTACTTTTTCTTTTGAACTCCACAGACGCCACCCATGCAATAAGATTATGTTTATGTCTTTTTTTCTTCCCTGTCCTTAACTATTCACAGATGCCTCCTCATTTCTAGGGTTATATAACTGCTGCCCACTTGACATACTTTCAGCTCTATATTTTAAATAAGATAATTCTAAGCATACAAAAACTTTCTTTACAATTATTTGCAGGCTTTCAGGACAGACTGTTTCTTGTTTCCTCTCTCCCATTTCCAGAACTATCTAGAATATTCTGTACACACTGGATGCTCAAGAACATTTGTTTATTTTTTGTTGAACCTTTTCATCATACCTGAGGACCTCTTTTCCATTTAAAAAGAATTAATTGGAGAAGCGGAGAGAATAAAGGACAAAGAGAGAGAGAGAGAGAGTCTCCCACCTGCTAGTTCATTCCCCAAATGCTCACATAGGTGGCAGGAATCCAATTACTTGAGCTATCATTGTCACTTCCTAGAGTAGGGATTAGCAGAAAGCTGGGTCAGGAGCCTGAGCCAGGTTCATCTGATATGTAAATTAAGTAGAGAAATTTTTGAGAAATAATATAAAAATGTTAGGGACAGATCCTATGTAAGATTTTGTAAAGTTATAGTGATTGAAATAGAGTAATGGTCGAAAAAAGATATCAGTAGAACAGAATAGAATTCAGAAAGAGGCAAAAGGTGAAAAGAGATTTATTTTGTGATAAATACTAACAAAAAAATTTTAGACCCATGGACAAAAGTATACTTGGCTTATCTGAATGAGTTTGTCAATAACAATTGGTTATATCTGAGAAGAAAACTCAGATCACAAACTCATCTCATACTACAAAATAAGCCCCAAAGTAACAAAAACAAAATGTGCCATAAACACAGTAAGAAATAAATGGTGTTTTAAGTCTCAGAATTATTTAGGTCTTTCACATGGAATCCAGATGCTTGAAAGAAAACTTCGGCAAAACATACCCTGCGAGCCAAATGTGGCCCTCACTTGTCTCTGTAAATAAAGTTTTATTGGAACTCAGCCACATCCATTCACTTGTGTTTTGTCTGTGGGTGCCTTCACACTATAACTACAGAACCGAGTAGACAGGACAGGCCATATGACTCATAAAACTAACAATATTTACTGTTTGACTCTTTATGGAAAAGGTTTGATGACCCTTGGTCTAAAAAGAAAGATGAATCAATGTAAATATGTAAATACTAAAATTCTGCACTATTAAAATCATGTACTTAGAAACTATAATAAGATCTTATACAAATAAGAACAGATCAATAGTCTAAAAGAAAAGTGAGCAAAGTGAAAGAACTTGGAGTTCAGAGATAAAGAAAATAAAACTAGTCAATAAAATTTGAAAAACAACTCAACTCCCCTAGGGCTCAGAAATAAAATGAAACATTAATAAGAGGTGATTCACTATTACATTAAAAGTTATCCAGTGTTGGCCGGCGCCGTGGCTTAACAGGCTAATCCTCCGCCTTGCGGTGCCTGCACCCCGGGTTCTAGTCCCAGTTGGGGCGCCGGATTCTGTCCCGGTTGCCCCTCTTCCAGGCCAGCTCTCTGCTATGGCCTGGGAAGGCAGTGGAGGATGGCCCAAGTGCTTGGGCCCTGCACCCGCATGGGAGACCAGGAGAAGCACCTGGCTCCTGGCTTCGCATCAGCGAAATGAGCCGGCCGCAGCGGCCATTGGAGGGTGAACCAACGGCAAAAAGGAAAACCTTTCTCTCTGTCTCTGTCTCTCTCACTATCCACTCTGCCTGTCCAAAAAAAAAAAAAAAAAAAAAAAGCTATCCAGTGTTAACTGAGGCCATGGAAAAAGAAAAACTGTCACCTACAATGCACATCAAACTTTAAAGCACATGTATCTTTGTGCCACCAATTTATCCTACAAAGATTTCCTATCTACAGTGGTGTTCAATATTAGAGTCTTGAGTTTTTGAGCAATCGCAGAAGCAACTTAAAGAAGTATGAATAGGGGCTAGCGCTGTGGTGGAGCAGCTAAAGCCGCTGCCTGCTGTGTCAGCATCCCATAATGTACACTGGTTCTAGTCCTGACTGCTCCACTTTCAGTCCAGCCTCTATTATGGCCTGGGAAAGCAGTCCTTGTGCCTCTGCACCCATGTGGGAGATCCAGAAGAAGCATCTGGCTCCTGGCTTTGGATCCGTGCAGCTCCAGCCCTTGTGGCCTTCTGGGGAGCGAACCAGCAAATGGAAGACCCCCCCCCCCCGCCTCTACTTCTCTGTAACTCTGTCTTTCAAATAAATAAATAAATCTTCCAAAAAATAAAAAAGAAGTATGAATAGAAAATTGGATAACTTCCTTTGGTTACAATATTTAATGGCATATTATAAAATTGATAGAAAAATGAATGTAGATTCTATATGTGATTCATATGTAATGACATCCAAAACATTCTATTTTTGTGGAAAAAGAGCAATCTGGAATATAATATACGTAGAGTAGTCTTGTATATATGATAAAATATATATATATTTATATATTTGTGTGTGTTTGTGTTTTCATAAGTTTAAAACATTGCTTGGGGTTGGATATTGTGCGCAGTGGGTTAGGTTTACTCTTGGGACATTTGTATTCCATATGGGAGTACCTGGTTTAAGTCCCACCTACTCAGTTTCCAATCCAGCTTCTACCTAAAGTGCATTCTGGGAGGCAGTAGATGATGGCTTAAGTACCAGAGTCTCTACCACCTCATTGGGGAGACCCATATGAAGTTCCAGGCTCCTGGCTTTGGCCTGTCTGGGCCCTGATTGCTGTAGGCATTTCAGGGAGAGGGAGTGAACCAACATATAGAAGATCATTCATTCTCTCTCTCTCTCTCTCTGTAATTCTGCCTCTCAAATAAATAAATATTTTTTTTAAATGGCTGGAATGTGACATCAGATTTGGTTCACAAAGTTTATGTCTAGATAACAGAAAGAATGTCTTTTATATTCTATACACTTTTAAATTATAGGCCTTGAATTTCATCATTTAATTTTTTCCCCAAAGTCATCAAATAATGATTTTTTCAAAAATACTATGGAATTCTGAAGTTACATTTAAGAATAACAAAGCCATCATTATTTTCGACAATACTTAAGGTAAGTAAAAGACTTGCTGTGAAATAGTTTTGTCCTTGTTTATTTCAGCATGGGAATATATTTAAAAGGAGCTGACAATCCAAAGATGTTCCTGCTAAATGTAATCTCATTCATCTTAATTCTCTGCTGGTAGAAACAGTGCATAAAGGTTAGAGGAGATGCTCTTTTTGTCATTGTTATTTAGTTAAAAATATTTGGCCTATAGATACACTGTATGTTCAGTCCATAGATACACTGTTTATACACATATACATATACACATGCATATGTGGTCCTTTATATATTATCTAGTTACCTAGTTAACTCCTCTAGCACTTGAGAAACCATGAAGATTATTATTTTTGCTGAGCCCATGTCTGAATACTTTGCTTTATGAACAGAGGTCTAATATTCTTCCCAAACTTGATGACATTCTTTTTCAGAAAACATGCAGGCCAATTTGGAGGATACAACCTTTGAAACTAAGCCTTAGGGCTTAGCTGTGTGCCGGTAAAGACTGACCAAATCAAGTATTCTGGAGCTCTCTTACACAGTCTTATTGCAGAGAAGTTCATATTTGCTCTTTAGCTGTAAACTTAGGGTTTATTAATCATAAAAATTATAACTTAGTCATGCATGGCAAGGAATCATCCAATGATTCAATAAGGGCATCTTGCATTTCTTAGACTATGGTAATTAGATATCCAATTTGTAATTAAGTAAAAATGAAAGCTGACCTTTCTCCTTGAGATGAAATAACACTAACCATATGAGGAACAGAAGATTTATGGTTTAAATGAATCTAAATAGAATGTAAGGGAATAGAACTCTGCTTCCTCTGGGTAACTATGATATTTTCCCCTTGCCAATAGCAGAGATTTAACAAAATATCCAGTATATTGGAACATGGGCATTTCAATTGTGCGTTCATAAACATTCCCATGCGACATGCTGCTCTGCAGAGTGGATAGTTAGCGCAATCCATCAACCATTACAATGTTGTCAGTGTAACAGTGAGATTGCATAGTACAGTACAGAAACAGAAACAGGTAACCAACTGCATTGACAACGTCAGCATTTTTACTTCCTCACAGCAACAAGTGAATTCCTGATTTCATCTACCAGTATTCTCTCCCAGGAGTCTATTCAGGTGAACAACAAAGAGCAAGCAGCAATGCTCTTGCTTCCTTAAGTGGGGTTTGACAGTTTTCCAGGAGATCCAAGAAGGTCCTAGGGTCCAATAATAAAGATCCGCTTTCATGCAGACACAGAATGATGATTATAATCCATGCAAGGAACCTTTATTTCTTCTTCCCCAATATTTTTCTAAATCTACAAAAAATTATACTGCATTCTACTTAGCAATTTAAATCTCCAAAGAAGTATAGTCGAATGGCAAACTGCATCCAACTACATGTTATGTTTTATCTTCTTCTCACGTCCTTTTACTCTCCCCATTCCTTCTCACCATTGTTTCATTTCTCTCTGACCAACTGTTACCCCTCCAGTCTAACCATTCGTCTTCCCTAGCCAAAAGACCAAGAGCATTATGCTGTATTTTGAAACATCCCTGAAGCATTGCTTTCTTTTCAGATACAAACCTGATAGAGACCTCAGAGTTTTCAAATGATGCCTGAGAGACAACTAGAAGGGCTTCTGGCCAAAGGCACACATCTGGCCCCAGCTCTGGAGCCAGTGTGAGTGCATGGTGCCTGGGGAGGAGCATGCCTCTGCAATGAGACCTCAGACACGAGATTTTTTTAAAAAACAGGGCAGGAGAAAATGAAAAAGAAGAGAACAGTTGAAAGCAAACTGGAGTTAAAGATAACATATTTGAGATATGAATATCAATATCTTGGATTTATTTCTACAGACTGATAAAGAGGTAATCAATGAGCATTTTTTAAAAAAAAATATTAGGTGTTGAATCTTGTAAGTCAATAAAATGAGTACCAACCCGACAACTTGACTTATTCATGGCCACAGAGGTTATCTCCAAACTCTTCAGCTAAGGAAGTTTATAAAGCACTGTGAACATGGCGGAAGATGTTGATTCTTGCTTATTTTCAATTTTCTTCATATATCAACACTAATTTCATATAACTGGGATAACGTGAAGTCTATTGAAGCAATTAAATAATAACAATTTGTTGAGTGTTTGCTATTTTCTAGCAACTACTTTAAGAGTGTTAATACTTCACTTCATTTACTAAAACACAATTACGTAGGCATCATTATGTTCATGTTATAGATGAGGATACTGTGGCTCAGAAAATTCAAGTAAATTAGAGTCCTTATAGTTAGAAAGGTTTGTCTGTCTCCACAGACCTAGCCAAGAATCCATGGAATTAATCATCAAATCATTCATTCATTTTTCTCGATGCAAGTATGCTATTCCATGGCCCTCAATGGTTTAATTATTTATGTTTTAGTGCCATGCTTGGATTAATTTAAGCCCTGTTTGATGCTGAAGCTAAGGCCAGCTGTTTCGTGTTAGTGTATGCAACACGGATGATCGACAAGGCCATTGCAAGGCAAAGATGGATGCTAAAAACTCTTGTGTTTCCATAACAATTTTTAGCCAATATTTGCATGTTAAAGACACAAAAATAATGTGTTTGCATGTTTGGGTAGAGAAAGGGTGGTCTAACATCTCTTTTTTCCTGGAGTTCATCCTAGCCACAAACATTACACTTTAAACTGAGTGGTCTATGCTCAAACATGATGCACCGCCTGGGTGTGGGAAGTGACATGATACCAGGGAATAGTAGCCACAGCAAAAAAGAAAAAAAAAAATCAAGGGGGAAATATTCACACACACACACACACACATACATACACACACATCTCTTACTGTTGGAAGGAGAAGAATGAGAAATTATAAATGCATGCATGGGGCTGAAGCGGTGATGGGATAAAACTTTGCTAAGGCCCTGAGTGACAGCTGAAACAAAGACCCAGACAACCATCTTCCTGTCTCCTAAGAGTTCTTTGGGCATTTTGGCCTCAGAGATGCTGCTTAACTGTAGTGTGAGCGCTAAGTTAGCATTAGTGTTCTGCACATGAGCACGTTGTTGTTTTTAAGAAGGTGGTGGATTTCTTCTAGAACGTCTTCTCCTCAGAACTTGGCAGAAGTTCTCCCCTTTGCTGTGCTGTCTCCGTCTGGGCTATGCTATATACTGGTCTGGCAGCACATACTGAATTGTGACGCATGACTTGGACAGAGAAGTGTAGCCTGGATCTGTTGCACATTGGTATGATTTATAGAACATAGACGAGCTGAACTCAGGAAGCCCCTAAGGTGTGTAAATAATAGTAAAGAGAGGGATTTGCAAAATACAGTCTGAAGTTCTGCTGTGGTGAGCTACATAAAGTTTATTCTTTAAATAAAATAACAAACTATTGAAACGTTAGGCGCCACATGGAAAGTTGTCTATTAAAAAGATAAAATGGCCAAAGCTCAAATATGAAAACCAGATTCTCTGATATTTTGAATCACGGAAATGGTTGCACGTGCATACAGTTCCCCAGTCTTTAATACATGCTATCTTATTTAAATGTAGCTTCTAAAAGAGTGAACTTATGGTATTGCTTCTTCTTTGAACAACTAGTGCATTCAATAAGAATACTAAGGATAAAGATGATACAGCATGCCGTACCTTTTTTACTGTTTTTACCCTTGCTCTCTCGTTTGACTCTCTCAAGAGCACTTCTAAGTGTAGTGACAGCAAAGGCACAAAGGCACAGCCTGAACATACCCGGAGAGCACACCACAGACCTTGTCATGCACTTTCCTGTCCGGGGCTCTTGCCCCTGCCCCCACTCTCACGCATATGTTCTACTGAAATCGGTCTTATGTGTCTTTTTAAAAATTATGTGTTTATTTGAATGGCAGAGAAAGATACAGAAAAGAGACACAGACAGAGAGCTCTCGTTTGCTCTTTCATTCCCCAAATGCCCACAATGACTGGGATCTGAGCCAGACCAAAGCTGGGAGCCAGGAGCTCAATCCAGATCTCCCATGTAAATGTCGGGAACCCACCTACTAGAGTCATCACACCTACTTCCCCCTCCCCCGACACAAGGGTCTGCTTTAGCCGAAAGCTAAAACGGAGAGAGGAGGTGGGACTTGAACCCAGGCACACCAATGTGGGATGTGGCATCAACTCAGTGTCTTAACTATTTCACCAAATGACAGCTGCTATCTTACATTTCCACAGAGCTTAAAAAGCCCAGAAGAGCTAGACAAAGATAAATGGACTCATTAACCTTCAGTCTATATTCTAATGTGGTATGTCATATTTTTCACTTGGAACTGATGTAATATTGCACCACAAAAGGTGAAATCTAACAAGTAGAAAATAGACTTTGAATCATTTTGGAAGAAATGTCATCCTAAAAAGAAGCGAATGGCTATAGTTAGTGAAGATAAACAAAAGTCTAATGACCTTGCCATCCATCTATTAAACAACTATCTTCACATTTCAAATAAATTGCTTTGAATTAACATTTGGCCATAATACTCAAAATTGTTCTCAAAGCATATTGGACTGTGTCTGAAGAAAGCAACGCATAACAGAAAGAAAAGAAAAGCAAGAGACTCCTTTTGTAATGGATATAATTGTCCAGAGTTCAAGCTCCTGGGTGAAGCTGAAATTGCTCATTCATAACAAACAATAGATATCAACTTGAGAGGTTAACTGTTACTTCCTCCAATAATTTTTCTTGTCTCTTTCTCCCTCTTATCTCCCTCTCTCTTGCTCACTCTCACTTTATCTCTTTAACTAGCTATTATACATGCTTTTGCAGAATTTCAGGAACAGCTTTTTATTTGGAGAATGTGGCTGCCTGAAAGAGTTACAGGCTATAACAAAAGCTTTACCCCAAAGCTTCTATGCATTACAAGAGCTTGCACTTGGATAATAGAAATATTTAGCCTCAGGTGACTGAGAACACTTACTGTTGGTTGCATAACGTATGGCGGATGAGGCATCCATGAAGTACTCTGGACCTATGCATCAAACAGCATTTATTAGCACAAAGCAATCACAGAGAGAACTCGGTTCTTGCGTTCAGTGGAGTCACACTAGGTCATAAGAAAAGTGGAGTCCATCTGACTACACAGCTAATTATGGCTCAAACTCAAGGGTGAATCAAAGGGACTTGATTCATGTGGTCCCTGAGACATGGTAAGATATAAAATGACATCCCTGTTCACTGGCATTGACTTCAGTGCCTACCTGCACCAAGCTGGGTTTTGCAGCATACACTGAGGTTGTGTTGAAGACTAAAGTCTTAGTGGGCTTGAGAGACTACCTGGAGGTCAACTCTAAAGGAGGCCCTGACAGGCAGTGGTGAAAGTAGGAGCTGACTGCTACCACTACCTCTTTGTCATCAGTTGTCCCTTCAAATACTCAGGTGTTCTCACGTTAGGAATACATCCAAGTGGCAGAAGTTGTAGGAAAAACTAAAGAGATAAACCAGAAAGCAAGTTGGTATTTTTCCTCTCTCGTAGTAATTGGTATGCAAGATTAAAAAATGTGTATCTGAGCAAGCCAACCATTCTCAGATGTGCCATGTGTCAGTCGAACGAGAAAATCAGCCTGTATAAGCTGATTGTCACAGGGAGTCCCTGGAAGATTTTGTTTGTTTGTTTCAGTGTACTCACACCAACAAAACTGCCAATACACTTTGGATTTTTTTTTAAAGTGGAGAAAGACAAGAAAAATGATAATATGGGAGTTTGTTCTAATCTCTTTTTTGAGAAAAGGGAACAAGAGTTAAATTTCTTTTATGAGGCCTTCCTCGTAAAATCATTACTCTGTGGATATTTTGTTCATGTCACCAAAGTGCTCTACACTGTGACTGGATGGGTGGTCTTGGCCGACACAGAGGCCAAGATTAGAAAAAAAGGGCACACACACACACACACACACTGCAACCAGGCAGGCCAGCAAGAAGCACAAAAACTGATCATCTCCTGCACTTAACTGCGTGGGCCCCAAGGAAAGGCAATTAAGAAATCAGCCATTCTTCGCTTCTCGGCCTTTTGGCTAAGCTCAAGAAATCAGCCATTCTAAGACCCTCTAATGCAATTCAAAGGAAAGTCTGTTCCATTCACCCACGGACATGCTTCAAGAGTCTGAGTGCAGGGGGAAAAAAATGAAAATGATTTGCTTCAGGGAGAACTAGTTAAGGAAAAATGCATATAATATCAAGTTCGATGCTCCTGACAACTGGGACTTCCTGAAATGAGGGGTGTTGTGGCTGAATAAGTGAAACTTCAATGAATTCATAGCAGTCAGCAACATCACAGTTTTACCCATTGTAACGCACCCACCCCCACCACCTGCAAAATATACAGAATTATACGCATGCACGGTCTTGCACTTCTCTCTTAGTCTCTCCAAACTTTTAAAAAAATGACACTAGACACATTCTAAAGGTAGTATTGATAGGTCACTTCTAATCAACCTTAGAAGAAATCTTTGAAGAACAGTTTATAACATCAAGAGGATCAGGGAGTGATATCACCTATTTGATAATTAGAAGGAATAAAATAAGGAACGTGGTTTTTTGGAGAAGTGTGATCACTTCAGCCCACTTGTATACTTGGAACTAACTGGTGACCCCGCCTGGTTTAGGACACTATTGAATCCCAAATGTTCCTGAGCATCCCTGACCTCCCTCTGGTCTCTTTGGAACTAAGAATGCAGTGAGAGCAGGGTGTCACCATAACTTTATACAATTTTGATAATTGTCTCTATTTTGGGGGAGGTAGGATTTAACATAGATCCACCTAGGTTAGCAGGACAACGGTAACAAAATGAGATGACAATGACAAGATATCCTGGAGTATGTGAAGGGATTGCTGGAAATGTGGTTTTATAAAAGACACAATAGGGAATGTGAACAACCAAAATAATAAACAACAAGCAAAATAATTTCCCAGTGGTAAGAGAGCTGTATTGATGTTGGCCGAAAAAGAGCATAGACATAAAAACTCAGCAAGAAGAAGGGAAAGGATGCTGGATTTTATTTGCCAGTGAGTTGATGCAAATGGGCCCCTGAAAGCATAGGGCAACTCATAACTTGGGTGTTATCAATGAAGATGTGCTGAAGTATATAAGGACAATTTTTTCTTTTAATTCTATGGTGTCCTTTGTGCCTCTAAGTTGTGTTTTACTGGCAAGGCAGATCCCTCCTGAGGTGCAGGTGAATCGGACATACCTGGTATGTGGAGACAGGGGAAGCAGCAATGAATGGCGTGATAGATGTCTGAGGAATCATGCGGTTGGTTGCAATACTGTACGGTGAAGAATAAAATCTGCAAACAGAAAACAAAAAAAAGAAGATTCATGAAGCAGCTGCAGGCTGGCCGGTAATCAAAGGCTACCAAGTACCTCTGGGAAAGAGAGAGTGCTTCTGCCTTCCTTGTTTCTCCATTAACTATTAACAAGAGCGTCCAGGAGATGTGCAGTATGTAATTCCCAAGAGAATGAAGTCATTCTGAACAAATGGACAGCTTTGAGTCATCTTACAAAATTAGTTGCACAAAATCACTCTTACACCAAGTGAGTGTACTAGTGTCTTGAACCAACAGGAAAAAAAGCCACTGTGAAAAAAGAAAAGGCAATGCTATTCAAACGCTATCTGAAAGAAAGGCAGATGGAAGCACTACACGTTATAAACGTGGCTGATGTTACCCACAAACCCACTGCATTCGCTCCTTCACTCAGGAAATAAGGGCCGGGTCCTAGAAAATTCTAGATATTTTGGGCTAGGCCCTTGTACTGGGTCCATACCTTCCTATAAAAAATACTTTCTCCTTGAAAAGTGAACAAAGAGGACATTTTTTTTAGGTGGGGATAGGAATATCTTAGGAATATCTTCTGGTTCTAAGAAGGCACCGGTGGACATATTTACCTAGATGATAGATGCTGTAGATTCTACAAAATGTGCCATCTGGTACGGATGATATTTTTTTTTTCAAATATTTTGATCCAAGACTGGATGAACCCAGGGATGTGTGACCCGAAGATTTGGAACAATATTAAAGATACATAACTACTGAGATGTTCACCATGATGAATCTCAAGTGAATTGTGCTCAAGACCAAAAGCCAGACTCCAAAGGCTATATAGTACAGAATTCTATTTATGCTGCAACATGGAATATGCAAACTATAGAGACAGAAAATAGATCAGTGGATATTGAAGACCTGGGGTGGGGGAAGGACCTGCTTGCAGAGGAGCATGGAGGTGTTGGGGAGGGGACGTAACTGTTCTGTATCTTGTGACACGTTTGTGTGTATTTGGCAGAATCATAACTGTAGACTAAAGAATGAATATACTCTATGTCGGTCATACCTAGTAACAGAAAGATAACTAGCATATAAGGAAATATGCATCTTTGTACCTTCAAAAAATTTACTGAGCATTTGCTATGTGCCAAGGATGGGTTAGAGTTAATACCTTTGAATTAACTGTTTAGTGACATAATTGTACTTTCTGTGCACATTAATCAAAAACCTTCTAAAGGCTTTCCATCAAAATGGTTACAAAATCTGAACTCCTTATATTGGCCAGCACAAACTACTGAGTTTCTCCCTAGTATGCTTTGACACTGTCCTACTTCCTCTGCCCAACTAAATCCAACGACATTGACTTTCTTGTCCCATGATCTCAGCATCCTCACTCCCATCTGACCACTGACATTGCAGTCTCTGGTTTCCCCAAATCTCCACAAGGGCTCCTGTTGTATTTTCCTTGTTTCCATGCACCACTTTCTATTTCAGCGGAGCCTGGAGAAAAAGAGCAACTGCCATCTCTGATGCAAACATTCTCAATCCCTTTTCCCTTTCTTTCTCTTTTGTTCTGACCACTCTCTGAAGCAGTCATTCTTTGCTTGTTTTTTTTTCTTTTTTTTTTTCTTTTTTTGACAGGCAGAGTGGACAGTGAGAGACAGAGACAGAGAGAAAGGTCTTCCTTTTGCCGTTGGTTCACCCTCCAATGGCCGCCGCGGTTGGCGCGCTGCGGCCGGCGCACCGCGCTGATCCGATGGCAGGAGCCAGGTGTTTATCCTGGTCTCCCATGGGGTGCAGGGCCCAAGGGCTTGGGCCATCCTCCACTGCACTCCCTGGCCACAGCAGAGAGCTGGCCTGGAAGAGGGGCAACCGGGACAGGATCGGTGCCCCGACCGGGACTAGAACCCGGTGTGCCGGCGCCGCTAGGCGGAGGATTAGCCTATTGAGCTGCGGCGCCGGCCTGAAGCAGTCATTCTTAAACATTATTTATGCCGGGGGCTGAATTTTGGTGTCTCCCCAAATCCTATGCTGAAGCCTGAATCCCCAGCCTATTTGTAGCCTCTAAGGAAGCAGCGCAGGTGGAATGAGGCCACAAGGGTGTGGTCTTGAGCAGGTGGGATTAGTGTTCCTATGAGGCACCGGAGAGCTCACTCAACTTTTCTTCCTGCTCCCTTGCCCCCCCACACACTGAAGAAGGCCATGCTGGTAAAAGACCTCACCAGCAGTTCTATCAGTCCAAATCTAGCTTTCAGAGCTGTGAGTAGATGCCTTTCTTGTGTTTAAGCCATACAGTCAGTGGTGCTCTGTGGCAGCTAACTGCAGCTGACAAATACAATGTATTTAGCAGTAATTTTTCCCTTTATGGGATCAGTCCCAGGAGGAATGAGGACATCTCTCCCTTGTTGCTGAAAACAGAGCCTCGGTGCAACAGATTAAGCCACTGCTTGGGACACCTGCGACCCATCTCAGAGTGCCAGTTCAGGGCTACTGCTCAGCTTGTGCTACAGCTTCCCGCTGCTGGGCCTGGGCAGGCAACTGCAAATGGCCTTTAAGTGCTTGGGCCCCTGCTACCCATGTGGGAGACTCAAATGGACTTCCTGGCTCCTAGCTTTGGCCTGGTCTAGGCCTGGCTGTTGTGACCATTTGCACAGTGAATCAGCAGAAGGAAGATTTCTGTCTCCCTCACTGTCTGTTGCTCTGCCTTTCAAATAAATGAATATATATATATATACATATATATATAATTAAATAACAGAATTAAGTGATTATAGTTTAGCATGGCCAGTGCCAGGAAGGCAGGAGCTGGAAGGTGGGTCCCTGGAGTAAGTAGGAAGGAAGCCAAGCGATGAAGTACCAGACAGGTGGTCTGACATTGTATAATTAAAACATTCATTGGAAGCTTCACTCATAACCTGCTTTCTAAGCATGCAAGGGCATTGGTAACTGTGGAAAACAGCCATTTCTCATAAAAACCGTGGTTTGCATTTAAAAATCCCCGTTAGGTCTTATCTTTGACAGATCTTATTTATGAGACAGTGAGCAGAACGACTTATTCAGGGCTCCTAATGACATGACAGGCTCCCATGGCTATTCAAGAGCAGTCTTTCTCCTACATCACACAGAGCTGTGGCTCTGGTAGACACCCCATCTCTTACACTAACAGAGAAATTCATGCATCGCATTTTGGCGTGGCTGGTCTATTTTGCAACACGTATCAATTGGAGTATTAAAAATGAAAGCAATAAAAATTGGATTGACAGGCAGAGTTTACAGGAAATTCTGTGGGGAAAACAGAGAGCAGAAACATAAAGAAACCAGGCAAGTAAATGGATACTAACAAAGGGAACCCTTGGGGGGAAATTTAATGCGTTTTTGGTCTATCTGCTCTAATCCTATCCATCAAACAAGAATAATATTTCCTACTTCCTAGCAGGTTCCAGTACTGCCACTCAAGTCAGAGCCATTTGGAACGGAAAACACGCTGAGCAAAGCAGACTGAACACACAGTCCTGATCCCCTAATTCTCGTATTCTGCACTAAGCTCTTCTCAAGTCCAAACATAAACCAGAGAGGTTACAGGAAACCCTCGCTTAAACCATGGCAGGAAAGGCTTCTAGGGTGTTGGAGGCGTACAGGGACCATATTTGAAGAAATACACGGGGTCAGACTCCATGTAGACAACAGCAATATATCTTTGCCAATCAGCTTTTTGTCAGCCCCTATCATGTCTGAAAACACTTTCACCTAGGCATCAGATGGAGAAAAAATTAGAACATCCAAATGTACGCTTTAAGCAGCAGTGTCATGTTATATGGGAACAGGAAATAGAAAATCGACAAAGTGAAGGTAATTCTTTTTTTGAAATTTATTTTTTAAGAAATACAAATTTCATAAGTACAACTTTAGGAGTATAGTTATTCTTCCCACCATGCTCACCCTCCACCCACACTCCCAGCCCTCCTCCTCCCTCTCCCCTTGTCAGTCCCATTCTCCATTAGGAATGCATTTTCAACTAAAAGTTAAGGTAATTATAAATCTGTGATTTTCTATTTTGGCACCTGGTAGTACATTTACAAATGTTGTTACAAAAGACTGAGAATGAATTATTTAAAATATTATTTCCCTGGGAATGATCTCTTAGGACATATTTATTTGCTAGGATTCATATAGCATTCCATGATTAGCCCAGGGTTTCTAAGCCAGGAGTGGATATTTGGCAATGCCTGGAGACGGTGTTAGGTGTCACAACTAGGGTGGGATTGCTGCTGGAATCGAGGGTGGGTCGAGGTCTCGTATATTGTTTGTTTGTTTTTTTTAACAGGCAGAGTGGACAGTGAGAGAGAGAGAGACAGAGAGAAAGGTCTTCCTTTACCATTGGTTCACCCTCCAATGGCCGCTGCGCCTGGCGCACTGCACTGATCCGAAGGCAGGAGCCAGGTGCTTCCTCCTGGTCTCCCACGTGGGTGCAGGGCCCAAGCACTTGGGCCATCCTCCACTGCACTCCTGGGCCACAGCAGAGAGGCAACCAGGACAGAATCCGGTGCCCGGACCGGGACTAGAACCCGGTGTGCCGACGTCACAGGCGGAGGATTAGCCAAATGAGCCATGGCGCCGGCCATGGTCTCATATATTGCTAAACAAACTACAAGGCACAGAATGGCTCCCCATGATGTCTAGTGCAAAATATCAGTGGTGGCAGGACTGAGAAACTTTGTTTCAGAGGCAAGAGGTGGAGAAATTTCATACGAACAAAATGCCAAATGGCAAAATGGCCCAGGAAACTTAGTTAAATATGATCTATCGAATTCTAGGATGACTTTCAGTAAACTTCCTTTGTTTAAGGAATGCAAGTAGTTACTTGGTTCTGTTGCATTAAAGGCAAGTGACCTCTATAAGGCTGGAAAGTACAAGTCTAGGTTGCTAATAGGACATTATTTTGCCTGCAGAAAAATCATTTTCAGGGGATTTGGCAGTCAGTAGTAACGTGGTAAAATCTTATTTCACTGACAATAAAAATAACACAAATATATCAATAACCTTAGGGTAGAATGTTTTTTACTGTAAAAAAAGCATACGAAATCCTATTTGCACACTGAAATAAACAGTACTGGCTTGTGTTTCATGTCCACAGGCGATATTGTTAGAGTTGGAACCATGCATACTATCCTCAGGGTAACACAATAGCACCAGATTAATAAGTCACTGGTCATTTTTATTGTAATACCAACTTATCCTTCATGTTAGATTCCCTTCCACGTGTAATAAGATAAAGCTTCTGTATCACTTAATATCAAATGCCCATATAAAATAGCTGGCAAAACCAATGCTATAGAAAACATTCTTTTTTCACATCTCCCCCAAGAATACATTTTATTCTAATAAAACAATTTAAGAGGCTTTTCCTCAGTGAAAAGGGCAGAGGAAAGATGAGATTTTGAATATGGGAGGGATTATGGCCCACTCCCATGCTCATTTTTGAAAGGGATGGAATTTCATCTTGGTCTGCTGAAAAAGCAATAGGGCACTAGTAACAACAAATTACAGTTTTGCCAGAGAGCGCTCAAAGAAGAAAGGTCATTTTTATTCTTGTGAGTTTTAGTCCATATAGTGAATAGTGTAAAGATTTTTACTTTTCTGTTATGGCTCGGACCATTCTCCAAGCTCACCTTCAAAGCCTTAGATGGGAGTGATAGTGAACTAATTTTCTGTAAAGAGAAACTTTTCATGGGTCTGGACAGATGACAGAACTGACATTTTCCATGAACCAAATGCAAACAGCAGAGTCAGCATGGTCCAGTTATAAAATGTTTGCTCTTCTTTAGTTAACAATCATAGTAGATTTGGGAGTTTTGATTTCAGTTACATTTTGCTGTTCTCATGTGTTGGCTATGGAATGCAGAACACTTAACTCTTTACACAGTTTGAGCTACAAGCTACAAGCCAGTCACATGTTTGCCTGTGATACTCTGACAGCCCTATGGCTCCATGCACAGTTTACAGGATATTCAGGATCACAGAACACACCCTTTATCTGAAACATGGGACCTCTCCAAGAGGAAAGACTAATGTCAACGTTCCTTCGAGAAACCTTCCCAATCTCCGGCAGAACACAACTGCCTCTGTGGTCTTTTTTTTTTTTTAAGAAAATATAAAAGAGTAAACAGTGAAAGCTTAGTTTTCCTCTCATTTGTATTTCCCATTACTCCACAGATCCTCCCTGGAAAAATTATTCTCATCTTCTTTTTTGTACTCTTGCAAAAAATGTTTCAGACATATAAAAAGGAACATACACACAGGTCTCCTAAAATCTGGTGCCTCTATGGTAATACTCTATGCATTCTACCTTGCATCAGGATTCTGGACATGTCCAGTGCACCTAATATGATATGTAAAAATTCTTTTTCAAATAATACCAATAAAATGACTATAAACAGTGCAGTAAATAGGTATTTTAAAAATCGTTTACTTAATGCAACCAAATAAGCATGACGCAATGTTTGACAATACTAACTGGATTGGAGAGAGTTGCCACTGTATCTGTGGATACTACTCGTTTTATGTAAAATTGTACGAGCCTCCTCCAACAGTAATAAATATTCTTGTCCCTGTTAGGCCACTTCTTGCTAAGCTAGGTTTGACTGCTAAACCAAATATAATAATGTGAATAGGGAGTAACATACTTTATTCCAGATATCAACTTTAGGTTCCTTGCTCTGCTGATTAAGTTATCCAAAGCAATTTCCACACCTCTAACAGGCATGTGCCAATGCTAACCCATGTTTCATACTTTGTTGACTAAATAATTTGGTTAGTTTGATATCTTACATGCATAGAAATGGTGGTTCTCTTACTGCCCTGTTAGTAGGATGTTACCATTTAGGGTAATAAACCAATGATGAGCAAATCTTTTGTAAAACAATCTGTAGGAAGAAGTGTCAAGTTCATAAGATTACTTAGTCATACCATTCTCATTTTTTTGCATTTCACTATGCACAATTTCTATCTTCAATAAGATATCAATTGTTATCACCAACACTGAAAGATAATCTAAGAATTCAATTCTTAACCAAGGACATAAGGCTCTCATGGGTAGTTGGGTTGCTTGGGGTGAAATTGAGTCTGTTTAAGAAGAGTTAGGGTAAGGTGTTGGATGGGCACAGACTCCAGGTTGATGACTGAGGAGAGGGGTGGTTTCCAGCTTACTGGGGTCAAGAAGAGCTCATCAGTCACGGGTTTTATTTTTGAGTTTGCATTCACAAAGCTAGGTTAAACAGTCTATAAAACAAATAAGAAACAGTACCTACCTTCATTAATTTAACAGTCTAGTAGAAGAATAGGTATTGGAAAATTATCACGGGAACACGAAATACAGTGCAAAATCAATGTTTACATTGATGATTATGTTGTGCCATGTATATTCCTTTCATGCTAATAAAGTCTTGTGAGAAAAAGTACTAACACCTTCATCACCATTTCATAGAGGAAAAAAATCTAAAGTCCAAACGGTTTGTCCAGGGTCATAGATCTGGTAGAAAACAGAATTTGAATGAACATCTAGACAGGCTCGTTGTAGAGTCTGCAATCTTAACCAAAGTTTGCCCTATTTCTCTTATGACTAATTGTGTAACTACCAATGCCCAGTTTGTCTGATGGGGTTCTTGGAATGAGAACAGTATTTTATTTGGTAGAGTGACACAGAGAGAAAAGGAGACAAAACGAGATCTTCCATCCAATGGGTCGATCGCAAAAGGGTTAACATATCCAGGGCTGGGCTGGGACAGGCTAAAGCCAGGAACCCAGAACTCCATCAGGATCTCTCATGTGGGTAGCAGAGGCCCAAGCAATTGGGTCATCATTTACTGTCTTCCCCGATGTGTTTGCAGGGAGCTGGATGGAAAACAGAGCAGATGGGGCTTGAACCAGCACTCCAACATGGGATGACAGCATCACAAGCCGCTCCATATCAGTGGCCCCAAGGACAGCGGGTGTGTGTGTGTGTGTGTACTGAATATCACAATATCTGAACCTAGGCAAAGATACTTCCATGTGCAACAAGACAGAGATGCAAAGTATCGCAGGATGTCTAAGCCTCACAGAGTCGAGTTCAGCTGTAGTAATCAGGTTGTGAAGTGCTTTTTAGGCTACTTGTGGGAGACTGGGTTTTGCTCTGAAGTTAGTAAAGACCCTTTAATCTTCTATACCAGATATATAGGTGATTCCTTGGATTGATTCACTTTAAAAAACTATTCATAATGCAATTTTGTTTGCAGGGGAGTCCTATTAGAGGCAGGCAAAAGCTCAGTGCAGGCCCTGTGACTGAACAAACTCAACCTGTGGCAGGGAGAAAAGGCCGATTGAAGATACATTTCAGCTGCAGATTGAACCAACCTTCAGACAAATTGGATCCTGAAGGATATAGGAGAAGGAGACCAGAGGACTGAAGCTCATAGTCTGGCTATAGAACAAAATCTTTTAAAAGGAAAAGCATTCTGATATATATTTTCCATTTTAACTTGTGTGCTTTGTGTTGGGAAGTGCTGATGAGATGAGGGTGATGAGCTCATTTTGAGACATACAAAGATCTCTGCTAGTAGCAACCAATAAGCACGTAGAAACAAAGGTGCCAGAGCTCTGCAGTCACCATGAACTTGAGGTACAGACGTAGCAGTCTTCAGTTCCTAAAGGCAAGAGTAGTGGAGATCTTCTAGAGAGAAGAAAAAGACTAACCCTGGAGAAAACTTCACAGAGGCAGGTAGAAGAGCTGCACTCAAAGGAAGATACTGAGTGGGCAGTAAGAGAGATCCAGAAGTCACAGCAGGGCTGGTGTTTCCCAGCTCTGGCGTCTGATATAAGAGCACTGGTTTCAATCCCAGCTCCTCCACTTCTGATCCAGCTCCCTGCTACTGCACCTGGGAAAGTAGCAGGTGATGCTCCAACTACTTAGGTCCCTGTCATTCTCATGGAAGACCCAGATGGAGTTCAGGCTCCTGGTTTTGGCCTGGGTCAGCTAGGGATGGTGTGGCCATTTAGCGAATGAACCAGAGGATAGGCAATCTCTCTCTCTTTCTCTCTGCCTTTCAAATAAACACATAAATCTTTTAAGAAGGTGCGCGCACCCTCTCCTTTGTCCACCGCTGCTGCCACCTTTTTCTGCCATTCCTAGTGCTGCTTGTGTGCTGTTTCGGTGCGGACCTGGTACCCCTTCTGTAAAGCGGTAGCTGAGGGGACTCCGGCGCTTGCCATAAAAAGCCCGCTGAAGGAGTCAAGACTGAGGTGGCGAGGCACGATGGTTCGTTCTGTGGTGCAGTTTAAGATTAACAGGCATACGCCACTGAATAAATTAACGAAAGCCGATTGTGAAGGACAGGCTTTGTCAGGGATGGAGATCAGATTCTGCTGTGAGGGGCAGCCATCAGTGAATCAGACACACCTGCCCAGTTGGATATGGAGGCCAAAGCTAAGACTGATGTGTTCCAGCAGCAGATGGGCGGTGTCTAACGGCAAATGGCTTCCATCACATTCTGACTACTCCAGCATAGCTTTATCTTTCCTTTCCTCCCCCTTCCCCATTCTTTATAGTCCATAAAGTAACTGGTCTATGTGCACAAGCAAATTGCATTTTCTTCTTTTCTTTCTCTCTCTTTTTTTTTTCTTTTCTTTTTTTTTTTTTTTGAACTAAATGGCCAGTGGTACGTTTTCATTGCTATCAAATGGGGAAAAATACTGATTCTGTGAAAATATGCCCTTTCTCACTCAGCTCTTATCTTCCTATAAGTTATAAATAAGTTACTTTGCTCTCCGTATTTTATCAACAACAACAACAACAAGAATAAACAACGTAAAAATCCTTGCATACTTTGTTTGATTGGATAATTTTAATGGCTTTCATTTATCATTGTAAACCCAAGGAAAATTTTATAACTTCTTTGTACATAGTTGTTACATGTAGGGCAATCTGTGTTTAAGTAGGGATAAATTACTATTAAAAAAATGAATCCTAGATAGTTTTCCACTCAAGTCAAGCATCATGTTCTTTAAATAAGCTTCTTTTAAAAAAACTATCTTTTGAAAAATAAGAACAGCAGAGAACGAAGTTGTGGGATCCAACAGATAGGAAAGTTTCAAAACAGTATAAGGGTCAAAAAAATATATGAGGCTTCAAATTGTACAAAGACTAAAAGCTTCAGCTATAACTTCCAGATTTGGAGGTCACGAAGGGCATCAGCAAGGGAAATTCCAGTGAATTTTGAGTAAAAATTGCATGCTTTCATAGCCAGAATTAAAGAAGAATAAGGGAACATGGTGTATGTAGACAACAGAGGAAGTTCACCAGTGAAGGGAAGATGAACATAACGCAGCTGCCAGAAGTAACTCAGCCAAAGGAAGGGACTGTATTGTTTCTTTCCCGTTAGAACTGGGAAAGACTTGAGTATGTGCACAGGCTTGAAACAATGTTCGCAGACAGGAAGGTATTGAATAGAGGGTCTAATCAATGCAATAAACTTGTTTATTATGTAAGATCAGATAAACTCAAGACTGTGGGTGTCCTTCCCATCTTAACTGAAATTTGTTTCTTAAGGGAAAATGTTCCTCGTAAATCTCTAAGTGGGCAGCGGCACAGGGTGATCCACATTTGCAACTGTTCAAACAGTTCAAAGGACACCATGTGCACTGCTAAAATGTTTTAGAGAAAGGCATCATTATTTCTGGGGATTTCAGGCTGACAGATGTGCCTGCAGCCACCCCAAAATGGCCTAGATGTGGTGGCCTGAAATGTAGGGTGCAAACCTTCGGGAAAAATGGAAAATGTTCACTTAGGATGAGGTAGCCCTCTCCACTTTCAACATGGTCCAGCCCACATTCACCTGTGGCTGTTCAAACTCGGGGCTGAAATCTCATTGTTTTTCTCTTCAGATTTGTAATGGATAAGGATGAGTACCTTATGTTTCTAGAGTATTTTAAACTGTGCACTGGCAAATGACTGAGCAAAGCAAAAATTTAGACAACGTATTCTCTAGATTCTGATCGTTGGAAGCTCATGAGTCAAGCATGTTTGAAATTGAGTGTACTATCTCTCTTCAATTTATTTCCTGTCTTTCTGATAACAGGACCTCTAATTCTTCCAGCACTGAAATTTCTGACTCTTTTTTTTTTCTTTACTCTCTTGCCAACAAATATAACATCAAGTTAGTCAGGAGATTGGCAGAGCTCAGCTGAAAGCATTTTCTGCTCTAAGAAGTCTTGACCAGCTACCCGAATTACAGCCACAGCTTCCCAACACTCTGCAATCACCACTAGGTGCTGTTACATACCAATAATGAGATGGTTTAACATCAGTTCATATTGCTGTCACGTAAGAGAGCAAGGATGGGCCTAATTCACCAGTACCATGTTCACAATCCTTGATAGGGACCCCACACCCAGAACTGCTGGTTGACCATTTGTTTAAGGCACAAAGTGTAGCCCTCAAGACTGTGTCCTCTCCTGGTTTCCTTCTGCAACGGACACAATTGAACAGCATAGAACAAGCTCCACCACTTTTATAATGAGAAGATTTTAATATCCTCCTACTTCAAGAAACTTCCAACTCCTTCTTCATTATGTATAGCTTCTCACTCTGCTGATAAAAATCCAATGACTATTCCCCAGGCTGATGAAGCAAAATAGCAAATCCTTAAACTTTTAAATCTGGCACCAAAAAAAAAAAACCAAAAAAAAACAACTTTCCAAATTTGCAAAACTCCTTCAGAGGGAAGTTTCAATCCGTTAAAACTGGTTGATTTGTTAACATCCACAAACTCCTTCTCTATTCATGCCCATCTACTGTCTCAGGACACAATCTTCCCTGTGCCTATTCTTGGTCAACTAAGTCATCTTTGATATTGTAGGACAAATAAATCCCTTTGCTTCCATATAGCTTCCCATTTATCCTAACTAGACAAAGATATCAGGTTCTGGCCGGCGCCATGGCTCAATAGACTAATCTTCCGCCTGTGGCACCGGCACCCTGGGTTCTAGTCCTGGTTGGGGCACCAGTTCTGTCCCGGTTGCCCCTCTTCCAGGCCAGCTCTCTGCTGTGGCCCGGGAGTGCAGGGGAGGATGGCCCAAGTGCTTGGGCCCTGCACCCCATGGGAGACCAGGAGGAAGCACCTGGCTCCTGGCTTCGGATCAGTGCAGTGCTGGCCGTAGCAGCCAGTTGGGGGATGAACCAATGGAAAAGGAAGACCTTTCTCTCTCTCTCTCTCTCTCTCTCTCTCTCTCTCTCGCTGTCTAACTCTGCCTGTCAAAAAAAAAAAAAAAAAAAAAAGACATCAGGTTCTCCTGAGAGCCAGAGACCCTCACTTGATTCTCAGCTGACCAAATGGTTTCACTTTCTGATATCTACAACAGCGATATTAGCATGCCAAAGGGATATGTTGGTAAATTACATGACCTGTGGAAGGTACTTTGATATAGCTTTTTAATTTTGTTTTTAATTTTGTTTAAAAAATACATGTTGGGGACAATTGGTATTAGTACAGTGGTACTAAATTATTATATGTGATGATGATATTATCAGCATGAAATATAATGTTCTTATTTTTAAAGATGTATGTTGAAGAATTTAGGGGTATTTACTTTGATATGGTCCAGCAAAATATATCCCTCACTAGTGTTTAATATAATTATAATTAAAAAATTATATAATCATGCATAAATTTTAAGTTATTTTATTGGGGCTGACTCTGTAGCATAGTGGGTAAAGTTGCTGCCTGTAATGCTGGCATCCCATATGGGCACCAGTTCGAGTCTTGGTGGCTGCACTTCTGATCCAGCTCTCTGCTATGGCCTGGGAAAGCAGTAGAAGATGGCCCAAGTCCTTGGGTCCCTGCCACCCATGTGGGAGACCTGGAAGAATCTCCTGGCTCCTGGCTTCGGATCAGCACAGCTCCAGCCATTGCAGCCATCTGGGGGAAGTGAACCAGCAGATGGAAGACCTCTCTCTCTCTCTCTCTCTGCCTCTATTTTTTTGTTACTCTGCCTTCCAAAAAAATAAATAAATCTTTTAAAAGAAAGAAGGATAGACAGAGAGAGAGAGAGAGAGAGAGAGAGAGAGAGAGGATTCTTTAAAAAAAGTTATTTTTTATCTTTATTTTTAAAATATTGGCTATAGGAATGCAAAAACTGGGTATGTCTTGGTCACTGGTTACTACTCTTATCCTTGATACAGACAGTACTTTTATAAGTAGATATTAGATAAATGTTATAGGGAGTAGATACATATGTTAATATACATAATATATACTTATGCATATAATTTCGAAATACAGCAAAACATTAACACTTGTTGGAGAAAATTAATGGGCATAGTGGTATTCATTCAACTATTTTTTACTTTAATCTATGTCTGTAAATCTTAAAAATATTCTTCTAAATATATTTATGTGTATTTGACTGTCAAATCATGTACCGTTAAGTTGGGAGTATGAAGTACTTAGTACATAGTATGTGTTCAAAAAATATCAATTCTTTCATTAAAGCACCTATTTTCTGTCACTTAGCACGTGAAGCCTTGAGAGTATTTTGTGCCTTTCAATCTCACTATTTTACCTCCAACTTTACGAGGCAGAGAACTTCATTCTCCAAGCCTTTAGTTCTTTCTACCAGGTCTATGGTGTTTTGTTGGAAGTAAACAAATGCTTATTGGATAAATGAAAGGATATCGTTAACTTTATCTTCTAAAGGGAAGTTTAATCAATGGAAGAACAAGGACCAAGCTGGTACCCCAGTCTGCCACTAGTGTTTGCTCTTTAATGGAAGGATTCACTGTGAGCTCCTTAAGGGATAGGGCATTTCCAACACATGGCTTTCTTCTACTCTCTGGATCACAGCAGTGTGTCCAGAGACTCACTGGGTATTTGTTGAATGACTCAGCAAGTGGCTGTCTGGATGGACAACATGAAAGCCATGGAAAAATCCAAAATACAAGCTGTGAGAATAGAACAAGCAACCAACCAAAGAATGGCGAGTGTCAACTGCAGGACAGCAAAGCAAAGGAATTAGGGTGTAAGAAGAAGGCTTCAGGTGCCAGGGTATGGCACAGTGGGTGACGCCATTGCTTGCAACACCACCAGCATCCCAGAGTGGAGCACAACTGTTTGAGTTCTGGCTGCTCTACTTCTGATCCAGCTCCCTGCTAATGTGCCTGGGAAGGCCGTGGATCATGGTTCAATCACTTGGACCCCTGCTACCGATGATGGAGACCTAGATGGAGTTCCTGACTCCTGGCTTTCGCCTAGCACGACCTTAGGAACTAACTGTGGACGACAGAGGGAAGGAGGTGGGGAGGTAGAGGTCGAGAGAGAGAAAGTTTTCACTGAAGATGTTCAGAATTTCCAGATTAGGGGGGCTGGCCCTGTGGCAAACCAGGCTACACTTCTGCTTGTGGCATTAGTTTGTGTCCTGGCTGCTCCTCTTCTGATCCAGGGCTCGTCTATGGCCTGGAAAAGCATTGGAAAATGGTTTAAGTCCTTGGGCCTCTGCACCCACCTGCCTGGGAGACCCAGGAGAGACTCTTGGCTCTTGGTTTCAGATAGGTCCAGCTCCAGCTATTGAGGCCATTTGGGGAGTGAGCCAGAGGATGGAAGACCTCTCTCTCTGTTTTTCCCTCTCTTTGTCTGTAATTCAACCTCTCAAATAAATAAATAAGTCTTAAAAACAAAAGAAGAATTTACAGGATTATAGAGAGGCCAGGGCATGTAGTTCTAGAGTCTTATTTTTCAGAGGAGTAATTGGAAGTTATATGACTTGTTTTTCATAAGAAGCTACAAATTTCCAGATGCTTATTAAAATGAAGAATGAAGATACAATCACCGAAGTTATTAACTTGACTTTTATCCACTACCATTCCATTGATCAATGGAAAGAGAGAATTAAAGCATTATTCATGTAGCAATTCACCTGGGTACACACAAGAAATGACTGAAAGTGAAACTCTGGGTTTGTAACAGAAACTCTTAAATACTCTTATCCTAGTGTTCTCCCAGCCTAAGTCTATGCATACTCCCTTTCCACATGCTAGTCTTTATACCCTCTCAGAAGAAAAAGAGAGAGATGGGGGAGGGGGGGAGAGACAGAGAGAGAGAGAGAGAGAGAGAGAGAGAGAAGGATTTAATCTAAGCAGAGGCATTGTGAGCATGAGAGACCAGAGTCACTTATGAGAAGAAAAGAATCACAATGGTGAAAAATTTGGAGCTTAAAGATCTTGTTTAAAAATGTAAAACAGGACAAAAACATATGAGCTCAAAGAACTCCCAGCAATCAAAATGGAGAAAATGTGATCTACTTACCCATTCTGTATGGCAGCTGTGGGGTCATAAGTCAGAGCCATGCCAGCCTGTGTAGAGGGAGGAGAGGGGAGAAAATACATCTTAACATTTTTATTGGGTTGCCCCAAACATTCAGCACACATAGAGATTTTTATCTTCATTTTCCACGATTTAAATTTATTTTCTACTATATATTCCCCTACCCTAATTGCCAAGACTAGCATTTTACTGCGTACAAACCAGAATCCACCAGTGAATGAGGAGTTATAGCTACACAAAGGAGCAGTGCAGCTTGGATGATGTCCATTTCTACTTCATAAACTATCCTGTGATATTTTTATAATTTCTAAGTACTGTCAAGAGCACCTACTGTACATCTCATGGCATGAAAAAAGACAGTAGGAATGAGCAAAGCTAAAAACTGCCTAAAATTAATTCAACCTTATTGGCAAATAAGAGCTCTTTACTTTAAAGTATGTCTTGGATGTTGGGAGGTAATGAGTTACAGTGCTTGTCTGACATAGCCTTCTAAGTGCTAGAAAGGAGAGATCATGTACACATGGTGGAAGTTCTAGGCCACATGACTAAGAAAAAGGTAGCTTTGCCCTGTTTCTAAGCTGAGATGGCTGCAGAGGAACTACACCTCTATAACTGGCTCTAGTTTTGCAACTGCTGCTTTACAGCCTGTCTTGTTCCTTCATACACATCATCACCTCGGATCCTGCAACGACCCCATGAAGTAAGCAGGAGAAACATTCTCTCCGTTTATAAAGGAAGACGCTGAAACTTGCAAAGACCAAGAGTCTTGCTCCAGGTTGCACATGTGGAGGCAGAACCATATTTCAACCCAAGTCTTCCACTCAACTGCAGCTTTGGCCTCGGATTTCAATGCGATTGGAGTGTCATCTCCATTCTCATGGGAAAACTTGCTCTGTGACCATTGTTATCAGGACTCTCAGTACAGTTATCACTTTTGAGTAGAAAAAAAAAAGTATAAAACGAAATGTGGAACAACTTCCCAGGTTGGTGTAGGATAGATTTATTTTTTTTTTAAGAAATTGAAAAGTGAATTAGAAGTGGATGTTAAGTTTATTGGTTTGATTTCTAGCTTGACTCCCCACTCTAACGTCCTACAAGAGCAGAGAGCCAGTGATGGCATTTCCTGCCACCTACCTAGGATATCTGGACTGAATTCCTAGCTCCTGGCTTCAGCCTGGCCCTGTCCCAGTGATCGTGGGTATTTGGGGAGAGAAACTATAAATAAGAGTGCACGCTCTCTCTCTCTTTCTCTCTCAATCTGCTTCTCAAATAAAAATAAAAAGTAAATCGGACCAACACCAACCTCCTGGCTTTCATAATGTTCTATAATTAACTGTTGGCAAAGTGTATGCATCGGGAGAAACTGAGTAAAGGCCAAATAGCACGTCTTTGCACATTACTTTTGTAACTTCCTCTGAACTATAATTTATTTAAAACACATTTTTTATTTTTTATTTATTTATTTTTTTGACAGGCAGAGTGGACAGTGAGAGAGAGACGAGAGAAAGGTCTTCCTTTTGCCGTTGGTTCACCCTCCAATGGCCGCTGCGGCCGGCGCACCGCGCTGATCCGAAGCCAGGAGCCAGGTGCTTCTGGTCTCCCATGGGGTGCAGGGCCCAAGCACTTGGGCCATCCTCCACTGCACTCCCTGGCCACAGCAGAGAGCTGGCCTGGAAGAGGGGCAACCAGGACAGGATCGGTGCCCCGACCGGGACTAGAACCTGGTGTGCTGGCGCCGCAAGGCGGAGGATTAGCCTAGTGAGCCGCGGCGCCGGCCTAAAACACATTTTTAAAAAGTGAATGAGCTTTGGAGATTTTTGAAGAGAGTAAGGAAAATCATAAATAGTTTTGTTTAGTTTAGTTATTTTAATTATCTGAAAGGGATAGATAAGTTTCAGAGAGAAAGAGAGAGGGAGAGACGGAGGGTCTTCCATAGCTGGTTCACTCCCCAGAGTGCTCAACCGCCAAGATTGCACCAGACTGAAGCCACAAGCCAGGAGCTTTCTTCCAGGTCTCCCACATGGGCTCAGGGGCCTAAGCACTTGGGCCATCCTCTGTTGTTGCCCCAGATGCATTAGCAAGCAGCTGGTTCAGAAGTGTAACAGCCAGGCCTCAAACTGGTGCCCCAATTGGGATGCCAGCACTGCAGGCTGTGGCTTAACCCACTATACCACAATGCCAGCCCCATCACAAATATTTTAAAGAAAAGAAATTACAAGCTTTCACGTTTGAGTATTTTCTTTATCTGGTGTGACTGAAGGTGATTTTCCTGTTGGGGCACTGAGTTTCTTGGATTTAACATATAATTGAAATAAAAAATTTCAGGCTTCCCAACACATGGCTTGATGTACAGCTCGCATAATTTTCCCAAAATAATAACTTGTACATAATTACTAAGATTGGTATGAGGAATAAAATCATGAACAGAATTGCCAAAAGGGAGCAGACATATATTGAAATGGAGTTTGCAAACAAAATTATGAAGGCTGTCAGAAGTTCATGGATACTGAGAATACTTGTTGAATGATAATTCCATGACTTCTCTAAAACTTAAGGATCTCAAGCATGTTAAAGAAATACATAAGTGGTAGGCTGGCGCCGCTGCTCAACAGGCTAATCCTCTGCCTGCGGCACCGGCACACTGGGTTCTAGTCCCGGTTGGGGCGCCGGATTCTGTCCCGGTTGCTCCTATTCCAGTCCAGCTCTCTGCTGTGACCTGGGAGGGCAGTGGAGGATGGCCCAAGTCCTTGGGCCCTGCACCCGCATGGGAGACCAGGAGAAGCACCTGGCTTCTGGCTTCGGATCAACGTGGTGCGCCGGCCGCAGCGGCCATTGCGGGGTGAACCAACGGAAAAGGAAGACCTTTCTCTCTGTCTGTCTCTCTCTCTCTCTCACTGTCCACTCTGCCTGTTAAAGATGATGATGATAATAATAATAATAATAATAATAATGCCTAGCTCCTTGGACTGTTGTGAAATTTAAATGAGATGACATTTGTAAAGTGCCCAGCCCAGTGCCTGGAGACAAGACACATAAATATTATGATACAAAGCAATACATGCTGAGCGCCATTTGTGTGATATGACGGAGGTGCTGGGGATGGTCATGTGTGGCAGGTTGAGGAGTTACAGCCGAACACAGTCCTGAACGAAGAGGAGGGCTGACTGCAAATGGAGATGAAAAGTGAAGCCCAGCTCGGCACAGTACAGCATTGGAAAAAGTGTCTAAATAAAAATGGCATGGTGAGTGGCTCACTTGCCGTAGAACATGTGTGGAGGGAGAAGAGCAGAAAAGGGGCCTCGCCAGTCGAGCAGGGTACCTTGATTGCCCAGCACCTCTGGTTTCTAATTTATTGCTGGTTTCTAATTCGAATATGGTCTTAAGACGTATTTTGCATTGGATTTCCTTTTGTTTCTTTCCACAGAGGTACAAAAGAAATCACTTTTGCTGCTCTGTCTAGCCACTTTTATACTAAGCTAGAACCATGAAATCATCATTATATAATCGCCAAATATTGTGGCATGTTTACAAACTTCGGAATCACATGCAAAAGTAAAATATCTTGGAACAAAATGAAAATGTCAAACCACATATGTAGAAAAGTGATGTTTAATCCTGTCACTTGCTTTTAAAAGGGCTGATCAGATTCACAAACATTCTTCGTTTCTCAAGTTCACATTATTTGTGTAATGGAGGCATTTATATTTTATTTAAAACAAAATGGAGCGTTTTGTCATTTTTCAGCAGTAGCTAAGTTTTGGTTCAGTATTTCAGCCATCATAGGGTATTTCTAGCCCTTCTAGACAGAATCAGTAATAAAGAACTAAATAATTTAGAAGACATTTTAAAAAATGATTTATTGCAGTAATTAGGGTACTTCTATTTTTAATAGATGTGGGAGATTCATTGAGGCACATCAGTTGGACTTCAGAGCTGGATCCTTGCTATGTTAATTATAAAATATGTTGTTAGGTTATATGAAGAGGTAGTAGCTTCACAGCTGCTTCTTAAAGTGTACATTTTCAGAAGTCAGCATTCCCGCGTAGACGCAGCCCCTGAACTGCAATGCTTCGACTTTTCGGGGAACAGAGAATGACTGTAATATCACTAGCAACAAGATAGGCTGATGGAATTGTTTTAACCACTTGGAAGCTATCGTTGCACTGTAACGTAGACTGGAGACCCAACCATTTGATGTAGTAAAGCTTACACAGATAGAAGCCGAAATTCCTGGACAAATGGAACATTGATGTTCCAGCCCATTGAAGTGGATCTCACTTTACCTTATTTATACTTATTTATCTATTTAGAAAACACATCCTTTAGTGAGCAAATCATGAGACAACATTGTGTGTATAATGTCTTAAAAATACACTTAAATTTAAAAGTAGTTTGTTCATATTTGATTTTTAATTATGTACACACATTAATTTAATATACATGTATAATTAAAAGTATACATAATTACATTGTGTACTGCTCAAATCAAGGTATTTTCAAAAACCTTCAAGTGGAAATAAACTGAAAATTAATTTCAATAAAATTTACCAAGTTGGGTGGTATAATTATAAATGGCTTTTGTCCATTTTTTTTTTAATTTTCAAAGTTGTATGTAATAAGAATTAATTTTACAATGGGTGTAAGCATTTTGATTTAACACACTATGTACAATTATATCCTCTATGACTTGTTTTAAAATTCTGGATTCAAGATGAAGTAAAGAGCATCATTTGTAAAAGTTATGCAGATCAAGGCCTGAGTCAGAAGTAAGCTTGGAAATGCAAGGGGACCTTAAGCTTCCTGGGTCAGTAAGACAGGAGGTGGGAGGTGGGATAGCGTTGCTAACACCAAAAGGGTCAAGGCATGAATACCCCGGAAATCAGGAACGAAGACTGAAAGCCCAGGGCTCATGGCACAGCCTTCCTAGTGCTGGAAGCCTTTAAGAGTTCAGAAATCCAGGCAACCATTCTGGCTGAGGAACTGAGGGTTTCCTACGTGATACCATGAGTGTGGATTTCCAAGATATTCAGAGGAACCTACACAAATCCATAACAAGCAGACACCACTAGATGTCCAACACTAAGTCACGCTTCCGGCCAAAGAAAAGGATTTTACCTGACTTTCATGTCATGGCAGAAATTAATCCTAGGAAAATATATACACTCAGAGAAAAGTGGAAGCCAGGTCACTGGTTCACTTGCTGAAAGGGAATTTGAGAGAATGAACTTCTGACCATGATAAGAGACAAGCGGTCGTGTTTTTTGGGAGAATGGCTCTGGCTCAGTCAGGGTTAGAGTGGCATGGTTTCTCCCAGTGGAGGCAGTTGTCTGTTCTGGCTGCTGAAAGGCTGCTCCCTGAGACATTGTGCCGTCAACCTCTTCCTTAAAGAGAAGACGAGGAACAAATAAGATGGCAAGTGAGGACATTCCCAAGATCTACACAGCCCTGAAATAAGGCAGGAGATCCCAGTGTGTTTTTCTATAAAAGGTGCCAACCAACCTGTGAAACGGCTCACACTTCACTTCCTAATTTTCACACTTTCAGAATCCGAGGAATACTTTTATTCTATATTTCTTACCCACTTGCGTTATTTGACCAATGAATATTTTCTTTTTTTCAAAACCCCTTTCCTTTGACCTGTGTGATCCTCTCTCCTTGTTTTCTTCTGACCTCTTGGAGAGCAATTTCTTTGTTGGCATTCCTTGCTCCTACTGCTTTTGAGATGCCAGAGCTGAGGGCAGGGTTCTCCCTCTCTCCTTTGCCTCTAGACAGTGACAGCATTCACTTCCTGATCCCAACTAACATCCATGTCCTGGTGATTCCCAAATCTTTGTCTCAGAAGGTTCGTTTCTGTTCTGAATTCCAACCACATTCCAAGTTAAATTAGGGATTTCAATGCATGGTCACTGCCTTCTTACAAACTACCATCTGTTATTTGGGATTTACCAATACCTTTTGGTACAATATCCTCTCCTGTCTTTTCTCAAAAGTCTCCTTCCAATCCACCAGCCATACAATGTGTTGTGAGGCTTGCACATGAAAGATGCATCTGAAGACACTGTGATACTTCCTCTCAGTGGTAGCCTGCAAGATACAACTCTTCGTGACCTAGTCCTTTGGACCTACTGATGTCTACAATGTCCCCGTGCAACTCTGCATCCCAGCTTCACCAGACCCAGCCATAGACTCACCACGCCCTGGAGCAGTGCTGCCTGGGCTTTAGCAACTGCAGTGTTTCGGCCTTGGGAAAACTGAAATTATATTCTGCCAGCCTGACTAGATGCCACAGCCTCATAAAGCCCTACTCTGTCTCTCTTTCCCTCCCTCAGGTAGCATGTGTGCTGCCTTTACTCTCCCCCACATGACCCAAGACAGGACCATGATTTGCCATGTGTGTCTCCCAATAGTTCTTGGCCATGTCCATCATAGGATTTCCTCCTCCTAGTCCAGTGCTTGGAGTGTCACACATGCTCAATCAATGCGTGTTAAATGAATTAATAAATGACTTACAGAAAATTACAGTTAAATTTGTATTTCAAAATGGAATCTGAATGTACTTTTAATTTTTCCTTCTGAAAACAGTGAAATTTCTCTTTGGAAAACTACAGCTGCAGTCAGGGAAACTTCGAGGGAAAATGTTTTAGCCCTTGACTGTCTACAGAGATTGGGAGTGGAGAGGAAGATGACTATCGGGATGCCAGGAGACCTCTCCAATGCAGTCAGAGAGCCAAGGTGCCTGGATTAAACCATGGAAAGGGGCCTAGGATGGATCAGGGGCAGCTGAGAAACCCGCAGGTCTTTCTTCTCAGAATGGACACCCAGAGTTGGGAGAAGCAAAGGACTGTTAAAAGTCATCTTGACATTTTCAAGAGGATGTTTAGGAATCAAGCAAATGAGATGTAGAATGCAAGAGATTTATCACTTCTTAAAAGTAGCAAAATAACCAGAGAAAAAAGAGAAAATTAACTTCTCTGTGTTTGGGAAAAGAGCATCAAGGGGAGTCATAACGTGGCTGCTTATGCACTGTGTCATCGCAGTAGCCCTCCTTTCTGGCTCTTGCTAAATTCTGCCCTTGGAAGACAAAATTTCTCCCTTATATAGCAGCAGAGAAGGGCAAGATAAAAAGAGGCCAACAGAATTCAGACTGGAAGGCTGAGAAATCCTTTTGGCTGTACAGAGAAAAACTTGACTAAAAAGGAAGCAAAAGAGAAATAGAATAGTATTTTATGCTATGGCAGGTTGAGTGTAAAAAAAAAATCTTAGTAAAAGAGTTCTAGGGGCTGAAGTTGTGGCAGAGCAGGTGGAACCACCACCTGCAGCACTGGCATCCCATATGGGCACTGGTTGGAGTCCCAGCTGCTCCACTTCCTATCAAGTTCCCTGCTATGGCCTGGGAAAGCAGCAAAGGATGACTCAACTGCTTGAGCCACTGCACAGGCATGGGAGACTTGGAGGAGGCTCCTGGCTCCTGGCTTCAACCTGTCCCAGCCCCACCGCTGAGGCCATCTGAGGGGTGTACCAATGGATGGAAGATCTCCCCTTGTCTGCTTTCTCTGTAACTGACTTTTAAATAAATAAATAAATAAATCTAAAATTAAAAAAAAAAGTTCTAGACTGAGTATGCCATCAAACCCATAGTTAAATTAATCCTTGATTTGCAATTATAAAAAAGATATCAAGATAATGTAATTATAGTTTATGTAGATGCATCTGTTTTATCTCAGTCTAAATGAGTGAATTTCATAGATTCCAAGACACAGTTTTGTATTCTTCCTTCACATTTTAAAAATCTGTGAAACTGGATACCACATGATAATTGATGGCATTGCCAGTTTGCCAAGTTCCTTTTCTCTGTTTTTAGTGGCACTTAAAATACTATTTCATCTTCAATGAACAGTGTGTTACAGTCAATGACGTATCCTTTTAGATGCCACCAGAGCATGGTTAAGTAGGATAAAAACAGAAAATGCTGAGGTTGCTTCTAGGGTGAGCCTGTAGAGGAAAGTTCCAGAAATGTGGCTTCTTCCAGGTCTCTTTTATAGGCTGATGGCTATAAACTACGGCTTACACATTGATGGGGTCAATTCTGAGTGTGATAGCAGGTTGGAACGCAGTGCCAACAGCTCCAGAAATCTCCCACCTGGGTAATATCCCATTTACTTGCTTGGCCAGTGGAGACTTAGCAGGAAAATACAGAGGACAGGCAGATACATTTTCAGTCTTTCCCACTGTCATGGCTTGCGATAATCTTCCCAGCCTGAAGACTCCCCCAGTTTCCTCACTCACACCCCTGTCCTATGAATATAAGAATGCTGTCTCATCCTTTCCCTTCAGAACACGGGCTAGGCAGAGGACAGGAGCTCATCATCAATTATGTTATATCCAAAATTACACTACCACAGGATTTGTAAGATTTATCCTTAGCAACCATATGTTAGTAAATATTGGATCTAGAGCTTTGAAATAGCACACATAAATGACTAAGAGAGTTGTCATGCTGAGTTATTGAGAATTCAAGTCTTTATGCCAATGGGAAGGTTTCTTTGACAGATTAGAAAGGCTATTCATTTACCTTGAGACTGCTCTCTAAATTACAGGCAAATATATGAAATAAATAACACCAGAGCTGGAAAGCTAGCTAAAAACCCGACTTGCCAGTACTTACTTCTTCATAAGAGGCAATATCTGTTCTCAAGGTCATACATAAGAGGATTTTTTAAAGTTCATGGAAAAGGGATATTGTGAAAAAGTGCATCAATTTGAAAATGATTTTGCATAAAAAATAGACGTATCATCTACTTCCATTTTCCATGAACTGTCTGGAATACCCTCATATGTAAATGCTCTGCTTTGGCTCAGAAATCAAAAGACTATTTGTAGAACCACGAAATGTTGGTAGATACATCTTAATTATCTTCCGAGATCTTGTTAAAGAATCAGGCATCTAATTATCAAGCTCTATACTCGAAACAAAAGAAACAGTTTTGAACTAAATAGGTGATTGCTCCTAAATGGCCAAAGAAATCTTGAGTTTAGATGATATTACTAAGTTTCCCAAATAATTCTGTACACATATTATTTCATATGAATTGTTTTTCAGTCCTCAAAGCATTTTTGTCTCCAGTGGTTCATTGGGATAGTACTTCAACTCTATATCTGTTAAGCATAAATTTTCTAGTGGTGCAATGTTGTAAAATTAAATTTTTGCCAATTTGGCTTCAAATACAACATAAATGGTATATTCCTAGAGATCAATTTCCATTCCCATAATTGATAAGAAGGATGTTGAGTAGTGGCTGATCAAATAATTAAAGAGTTGGGTGCAGCTTTCAGAGTAAAAAAAAATTTTTTTTTTGAATTGTGTCTTGCTTTCCTTACTGCTAAGAATGTGCTTTATAGCAGTGTTGGTAACAGCTAGTGACAGCCAAATGCTTTCAAGAAACGCAACACATTCTAGTGAGAGCATTCCCTATACACAGGGATATGACTTTCCCTCCATCTGCTATGTAGCATGCTTGTGACACATTTGCTATGACTTCCAAAGTCATGTGTGTAACCTTTAACATCAGTATTTACCCTACCAATGGGACCTATTTTGGTTCCCAAAGTGGGTCGCCAGTTTTCTCCCTCCATGCAGACAGGTGAAGTGGTTAAACTAGATGACTATAAATGACGGTAACATTGCTTCTGTGTGTTAGGTTAAGGACTATGTCTTTCAAAAGAAGGTATGAGAGGATGTACACTGGGTGGAATGTTTCATGGTCTTTGTGAAATGATTACAAGCCAATGGATCACTCATAGATTTATTAAATTAATGAGAATAGAACCAAGGTTTTCCATGAAATCCTTAGAAAGTTTTGCTGTTGTCAGTTGAATGCAGTAAGAAATATCATTTTCAAATGCATCACAACTGATAATTGGTTAACACAATTCCTGAATTAGTGGCAACTAATTCACTGATAACTTTCGATACATATTCCAATTATCCTATTTAAATTAACGGGAAGGACATGAGCTTAATCAATAGACTGAATCCTACTCAGTAACAAGAAGCATAAAAGAAGATTTAGTTGATTCTTGTTATTCCTAATAGTTTTGTTCTTCAGAATCCTCACGAACAGTAAACCAGCTCAACACTGAACCAGTTCCCCAGGGTTAATACAGGGTTGCCTCTGGCCACAAGACTTTCACCAGCTTGTCAATACATAGTCTTGTTTTGCCTATCAATCTAGAAACATCTACTTAATATCTATCATTGACACATTCACATTGAAATCATGGCCAATAACATTATAAACTGTGACCGAAAGGTTATCCCTACTTTTTCCTATAATTTCTCAGAATTCTGCTTAGTAACACTACACAGCATTTCAGCCTGACATTTTGGGGCCTTAAAAATAGGGAAATAACCAATAAAAAGCAAAAAATAAATGAAAATTATAGCTCTGTGTAAACTGTGAAAAGGTTACTTGTTCACAGAGAGCTGAAACCTTTTCAAGGTCAGTTGAGAGTGTGCCCATCAGGAGCGCAGAGCTTTCCCTACTCTGCATGTCTGCACAAGACAGAGAGCACCACATGTATTGATTCTGGGTTTACAGATAAACTGTTGTGAATGGGAAAATCTGCCAGTGTGAGCCTGTGAATAATGAAGAGCAACTGTACCTTTTTGCAAACCCATTTATTTCATGAGTCTGTCTTTTGCACACAAAAGAAAATTTGACCTATGACATTAATAGCTCTGTTTGTAAGGACACTGAAAGCTACACAGAAGAATTTGGTAATATCACCCCTTCTAGGTAGATCAGGACACGGCAGTCCAACAAATATTTGCATTCAGCACTGGGAGACAACTGTACAGGCAAGAAAATCCCTATTTTTCATTTCTTTGCTGAATATAATACACTAAGAATTATGGCAATAAGATACTCCTGACAAAGATAATCGCTTTGGAGGACAGGGGAAAGTCCTTGAGTATGAGGAGTCCTCCTCATAGAAAGCAAGGTTGCCTAAGCACTTGGGAAGTCAAACATTCGTTTTCAGTATTTGCCGGAATGAGTACATTAGTAATTCTTCTTTTGCTTTAAGGACACTAACCAGGTAATTTATCAGTTCTTAACAGTAGCTCAAGATTTTGCTTGATTTTTTTTTTGCAATACTTCCTGTTTTTCCTTCCTTCACTTTTTTTTCTTCTTTCATCTTTTCCATCAAAACCTTCCTTTCTCATCCAGTTCTTGGCATTTATGATAATATGACTTTCAAGAGAAATTGACTATAAAATTGAAAACCACCTAATGTCTTAAAGGATGCATTATGGTTTGGAATGTGATCTTATAAAAACATGAATATTATGTGGCTCAAAGTTAAAATTTGTCAATATGGACTTAATTTTTGCATGTGCTTTATGACATAAGTAAAAAATGCAGCTGGAAGATTACAATGTTGAGAAACTTTTTTTTAAATCAATGTTGTACCCTCAAAAAATAACTCCTGTTTGTAAAATGACATGCTATAAATTTGGAGATGAAGGTGTTAAAGCATCCTAGTGGCAGTGGCACAGGGTAATGCTGGCTTTCAAACTAAAAACCCCCAAGAGTGTTGATGGTTTCATGATAGTTATAGTAACAGCTACTGCTTGGGCAATTATAGTTGGCCAGACGCTTACATCATTTAGTGCTTTAACCCTTCCACTTCACTGAAGACATCTGATCCCTAAATATATACTTTTAACCAGTTTCATTCTACTGGTGAGAAAAACAAAGGACTTTGAAAAACATGACCAGAGTTGTCACTCAGCTTAGAGGTTGTAGATTTGTGATTCAAATTCTAGAGTATGGGTCCAGTGTTGTGGTGTAGCAGGTGGAGTCAATGCCGGTGATGCTGGCATTTCACCAGTGTGCCGGTTCCTATTCTGGACCATCTCCCTGCTAATGGCCTGGGAAAAGCAGCTGAAGATGGCTCAATTACCTGGGCCCCTGCGACCCAGCTAGGAGACCTGGAAGAAGCTCCTGGCTTTGGTCTGGCCCAGCCCAAGCCACCACTGTGGTCATCTGGGGAGTTAACCAGCAGATAGAAGACTCTCTCTCTCTCTCTCTCTCTCTCTGTGTGTGTGTGTGTGTGTGTATGTCTCCCTCTCTCTCTGTAACTCTTTCAAATAAGTAAACCTTTTAAAATATAGTTTCCCTTTAACCTAATGTAGAGTGCCTGGAAAATTGTGTGGAAAAAAAAAAGTACACAGTATCAGGCAAATCCCAAATAGTGATACACCCTATTCCTTAAAATTCAGAATTATTATTCTCAATGGGTGCATCAAAGGTCTTAAGATTCATTAAATATGCACACTTGAAAGCCCAAGTTGCTTCAGGAAACATTTTTCCTCCCTGTGCCACTCAGCACCCAAGGGTATAAAGACTTCTCGGCTGGCAAGCTGGAGCTTCCCAAATGTGGGCAGCACCTCTGCTGTACAAGTGTACATCAATCAATTTTTCAGTTACCCATTCTGGAAAACAAACAAAAACCAGTTAATATTTAGCAACAAGGCACATGGGAATAGACGTTCTTGTGACTTTGGTTTTTGTTGTTATTCTCTTTACTACTTTGGCTTGCCTTTTCTTTTACTGTTGCATAGTATGAAGCTAGTTGTAGTCAATGATTTGATTTCGAGAACACTAAATTACATTCCTTTCCACTTTTCATCTCCTACTCTGTAAACAGGTGTTTAGGGCTCCAAGGGAGGAGGAAATTTCTGTGTGTGTTTATATCATGTCCCTAGCACCATGTCCCACGCTATGCAGTAGACACTCAATGAGTCCTTGTTGACTAACTGTTTTCTGTTTAAGATTGTTATTCAGTATTATCTTTTAAAAAATCTCTTCCAAGCGGAAGGCTGAAAAAAGTAGTCATACACTGAGAAAGAAAGAAACCAAATAGGAAACATAATGAGATATATATTTAAGATTTATGTGAAAGAGTGAGAGAGAGACAGATATCTTCCATCTGTTGGTTCACTCCCCAGATGGCCACAATAGCCAAGGCTGGGCCAGGCCAAAACCAGGTGCCAAGAACTCCATCCTGGTCTCTCCTAAGGGTGTCAGAGGCCCAAGTATCTTTTTTTAAAAGATTTATTTTATTTATTTGAAATACGAGTTACAGAGAGAGGTAGAGGTAGAGAGAGACAAGTCTTCCATCTGCTGGTTCACTCCCCAAATGACTGCAATGGCTGGAGCTGAGCCAATCTGAAGCCAGGAGCCAGGAGCTTCTTCTGAGTCTCCCGCATGGGTGCAAGGGCCCAAGGACTTGGGCCATCTTCTGCTGCTTTCCCAGGCACATTAGCAAGGAGTTGGATCAGAAGTGGAGCAGCTAGGATTCAAACCGGCTCTTATATGGGATGCCGGTGCCACAGGAGGAGGCCCTGCCTGCTACGACACAGCGCTGGCCCCAAAGGGCCCAAGTATTTTGCAATCAACTACTGCTTTCCCAGTGCATTAAAAGGGAGCCAGATCAGAAATGGAGCAGCAATGACTCAAACCAGCAGTCTGAAATGGGCTGCTGGCAAGACAAGCGGCACTAAGGCCTCTGCATCACAACACTGGCCCTGTGAATGTATATTTCTATTACACCTTCAGGGCAAGGCGTCATTCCTTCTACCTCAGTGTACTCTCAGCACATAGCAGGCAGCATCCGCCAATGAAGAGGAAATGCTGGATGATAACAACAGATGATGGTGTGATAAAGACAGAGTTGGAAATCATAATTATGATGCCAAATCTGTTTTCACATTCATTCAAAAAACAAGTAAAAGCAATCGCAAAAAGAAAAACTGAATATATCCCTCTAAGAAAACGTTTGTTCATCTAGAATATGAAATGCAAAACGTAACTCCTGTGTTATTGACACACTATCTGCCTATTAAGTCTAAAAGGACCTATTTTATTTATTTATTTATTTATTTATTTATTTATTTATTTATTTATTTTTACAGGCAGAGTGGACAGTGAGAGAGACAGAGAGAAAGGTCTTCCTTTTCCATTGGTTCACCCTCCAATGGCCGCCGCGGCCGGCGCGCTGTGGCCAGCGCACCGCGCTGATCCGATGGCAGGAGCCAGGTGCTTCTCCTGGTCTCCCATGGGGTGCAGAGCCCAAGCACTTGGGCCATCCTCCACTGCACTCCCTGGCCACAGCAGAGAGCTGGCCTGGAAGAGGGGTAACCAGGACAGAATCCGGCGCCCCGACCGGAACTAGAACCCGGTGTGCCGGCACCGCAGGCGGAGGATTAGCCTAGTGAGCTGCAGCGCGGGCCTTAAAAGGACCTCTTTTTCTCAATCATAAATTGGTTTATTCAGAATGAAGAATTCCTCTAAATGCCTTGAGGCACAACAACGGGGAAGAGGCTGGGTTTGGAACCATGTTTGTTAGCTCTGCCCGTGCTCGGCACAGGAAATCCTGTCCACCTGACCTTGGATGCCTCACTTCATGTTCTGGCACTGAGAAGAATTTTTATTAGCAGCTCTGAGTAGATAAGAGTTCTATAACTTTACAGTTTGTGGGGAAATTTTCAACTATCACTGAAAACAAGATGACTTCACGTCTGACAACATATTCTCTGGGCTATAACAAGAGGTTATAACCTATAGGCAATAATAAATCACTTAGCTTAAGTTGACTATAATAAAATTGATAACCTTAACTTTCAGCTCATTAATAGTGGATTTTGTGAGTACATTAATGGAAACTGCTAATTTAAGGAAAATAAAGTATACTATGTCAGTATGTTATATCCCTTCAATACATTTTTCATACTAACACATTCAGACAAGTTCATAGCACAGCACTGATGGATGTCACTGTTGCTATTGTGCTAGATAGATAGATAGACTGATTGATTCTATACCCAGAGGCCTTTCTCTTGGGCAAATGAAAAGGCATTTAGATGATTTCAAGAATCTTGCCTCACCGAAAGCTTGTTTTTTAATTGGTAACAGTTAAGGAATTCCAAACCTTAATATGTAGTCTTTAGAATGCATAAAAATCTTATTTGATTTTTCTTTTCAAGATACCCTGTAACCTATTCTTGGGAACCTTCATATTGATCATTAGCAATATTATATTATTATCTTCAGTTCATTTTCACATGAAGACTGCAAAGATATCTTGTTAAATGTTTCCACAATATCATAGTTAATATAGGTAGAGCATTGGATAGAAATAAAAATATATTTATTATTGTTCATTGCTTTTAAATCAGCAGGAGCAGAGAACTGTAAATAAGATACAAGCAAGAAATGCCATTTTGTTGTTTTTATAATGAAATCTTGGCAATTTAAAGCTAAACATATGAGTCATTTGTCCATTTGCCATATCTCTTCTATGTGTTCATGGCCAAAATACTGTTTCTTGGAAGTTGAATTCCCAAAACAATTGTTATCAATGACATTTACTGTCTCAATCAACATAGGGCTTGGGAATATCTTATGAAAGCTTGCTCAGAGTTTTGAAGCCAGTGGGAACTGCTGTGTTCCTGATGTTTATACTATTGAAGAATAAAATACTCACAAAAATTTTGGTGAATTGGCATTATAGTCCATAATTTGAACCTTGGCATTTTCTTATACTTGAAATTTCTTAAGCAAATTCACAGACGAGTCACAACTACAATCAACATAAAGCAATTTCAAAATTTTGAGTAACTCTCATAGTCATAGTGGAAATTTATCTTTTGATTTGATTCACAACCTTTACAACACAGTTGAGGAAAGGCTGTTTAGATAGATAGATAGATAGATAGATAGATAGATAGATAGATAGATATAGATAGATAGATAGATATAGATATATAGATATGACATATACTGCCAATTAGAGTGTGTGTCTGTGTGTACTGTTGCAGTGGGGGCAGCAACTGAATGAATGAATGAATGTGTAATTTAGTTTGCAATTACTTTTACGGAGGCACTAAAATACCATCAATCAGATTTTGAGTTGCTTATCTGGGAAATTTATGTAGCTATTTGCTTTTTGATCAGCTGTTCTTATTATTTGAGGCATATAGAGACAACTTTGGTGGTTTCTTGGTAGTTATTGGAAATATATCATTTTGGTAACACAGAGAAAGGAGCAATGAGTCCTTTATGTGTCCAATATCCATTTGTAACTGGTTGGGAACATTCTTGGTCCCAGCTCAGCTGACTGAAGAGAAGTACAAACAAGGTCAATTTGGGCAGCGTTTTGCTTGCAAAACTGAAAATACAGCCTCACGGGTAATAGATCAGCTGGCACTATAGTATCATGGGGGTAGAGTAGTGAGGTCATAGCTGTGATAAAGTGAGGCTACTTCTGAGCTGCAGATCACATGGGAAACTTTCACCACCAGTGTGACACAGGCATTGTCCAAAGAGATGTAAGTGCTGAAGTCAGACCATGGCAAGTCCTAGAGGAGACACCACAGTGGGAAAGGAAGCTGGATAGCACTGATGCACTAGGGCCATGGTTATTTATAAAGTGATACAAAATTATTTCAATGTTTAACAAGCTGCTAGGCTCTTCTACTGTATGAAATTTGAATATCAACCTTGTTTGTGGCTTAGTTTCTCTAGGATAGTGGTTCTCAAAGTTTAGCCAAAGGACATTTGAGTTGCCAATGTCCTTCGGAGAATCTATCCAGTTCTCCCTATTCAACCTCCTATCTGGATGGAGTTGGAGTTTATGCTTATGATTAAAACAAAATAGCATGGAGCAACAGGTTGAGTGTTGAAGGAGATGCTCATCTTTTACTCAGATGGACATCAGAGTGAGTTTTAAAACTGCGAAACAGTGCCACTCCAAGAAAAATTTCTTTCAAAAATATTATATTGTAATAAAAATATAACATGTTTGTAAACATGCTACAGTTTCAGTTAATTTTTTAAAATTATAATAAATAATTTTAAAAGAATAAAGGGATCCAGAGGCCACACAGTTTGAGAATTTGAACAGTAAAAATTGTAGGACACAAGAGAAATAGGACTTAACAGTTCCAACACCTAACGGTCACAACATCCTACTCAGCATCCCAGTTGTCCCCTGAAAGATCAGTTACTAACTTTACACTAGACCCATGCTTTCATTTATGCAGGAACATGGTCAGTAGCATATATTTATATTTTAAAAGTTTGTTAGTTTTCACTAATTTATGTATATAAAAATCTCAGTATTAGATTTTTCATAGAGAAACACATTCCAAACTATGTCAATAAAATTATTATCAAATTGCCAACCAGAAGAAAACAGCTCTAAATTAAAATTCAAAATTTAATTAGTCTATCAAGTAAAATATTTATGGTATTCCTAATATGTTTACCATTTACAAATTTTGTATTTAAGCATTTCATCAGAAATCCTTTTCACATTATCATTTTTTACTTGACTTGCAAGACAGGAATAGGTGGTATTAGCCTGGATACTGCTTTTTCAAATCCTGAGGCAGCAGAATTTAAATTAATATCTTATACATAAGACAAACAGTGATTGAAAAATAAATCAGTGTTTTATATCTGAAGTCAAACATCCCAAAGGATCTCCTTATAACATTGAAATTCCAACTCCAGTGTAAAGGTAAAAGAGAAATAAAATCACCCATCAGAAATGGAGTTCAAGCAATCATGACACTGGATTAAAAAGAGAGACAAATTCTCTCTGAGCATCTGACTGTGTTCTTGCTTTGATTAGCGCTTTTATTCATGCAATCATCATGGTCAAAGACCTTAAGGAGAGAATGTAGCTTTTACCCCCAAGTGACTAACAGGAGCAAACACAAATTGTCTTGTAAGATATCATTCATTATATGAGGAGAACCAATTTCAGAAGTGTTGAAGTGTGGAAAAACATTAGTGCAAAACATGTGTCTTAAAATCAATAAAATGCAGTAATTAGAATTTAGTTGTATATAAAAATTAATTAAAATGGCTTGTATGGAATTAATTTGGATTATGTTATACTTTATCAGTCATGCACATATACTTTGAATTATTCTAGCAAGTTAAATGTAAGGGGAAATAGAAACAAAACAGATAGAATGTGGGTTCACAAAATTATCCAACATTTTAGTTGTATCTATTTCAAAGACCATAGTCAAGCTGTAAAAAAACTAACAGGCTGATTCTCCAACCAAGATATTTGATAAGCATATTTCTAAGGTATGATATTTCTTTTCCTTATCTTTTTCCTTGTGAATGTGTCTACACATGTAGATTTTTTTTTTTTTTTTTGCCACAGATAACTTTGGTATGGCCCCTTGGTTCTGATAGTTCAATAGGAAAATCTATATAGCTCTTACAAAGATGAGAAACAAACCTCTAATAACTACGTCTATGGTCATATATTTGAGTGGTGGTTAAAATACTGCTTGGGCCATGTGGGAGCATGTGGATTGCAGTCCCAGCTCACATCAGATTTCTGCTTCTTGCTAATGCACACCTCGGAGGCAGCAGCACATAGCTCAAGCACCCATGTCCCTGCCACCCATTCGGGATACCTAAACTGAATTTCAGGCTCCTGGCTTTTGCCTGTCCCAGCCCTGGTAGTTACTAGGATTTGAGGACTCAACCAGCAAACAAAAGATCTCTATCTGTCTTTCAAATAAAATGAAAACAAATCAATAAAAATTTTAAGAAAAAAAAAAAGCACTTCTCAATGATATGGTGTTCTGGGTCCTACAGTTAATTCCACTATCATTTCATGCTATAGTGCCTATGGTGTTTCTCTTTCACTGAACTAAACAATAGCAAAATGGCAGCTGTAACTCTGGATCTTTTCTGTTTATTATTTCGGTTTCCAAGAAATGCAGACTCAAGTGAAGTGTTCTGCTATAATTGCCGAATATTGTTGGATAGTAATATTACAGATTCTTAGGGAGACAGGAACTAAACTTTCAGTCCTTGCTAGGTTATGTAGCTGAGTCTTGGGACATTTGGTTATGGTCTGTGATCTGAAGTTATCTCTATTCAGTAGATATTGTATTCAAAGCAATTTCCAAATGTCAAAGGGGTTTTTCTAGACTGTGGATGTTTGGTATAAGTTGCATGTGATGAACGCAATGAGGCACCAGCTATTTTCTGGAGGCAATGAGGTTACTTGCATATGCAGTAATTTGCATGCAAAAGACACATGGATCAATGCCCCCATTTCTTTATCAGAACATAATATAAACTGCCTTTCCAAATTTGAAAATATTGCAACTCTTGCCTTTTTTTATTAGCTTCCGATTCTCAGCGATGATTGTGTTTTTCACATCTTACTATAATGAGTTGTAGATTCTACACTTCTTGAATGAAACTATATACTTAAGCTGGAGATTTGAGACCTGCTTGGGAATACTAAAAACAGACAGTCTCAGAAACTGAAAAATGGCTAAAGGTTTGGCTGAGAACAATACTGACCCCTATCTTTCCTACAACGGCTCTCTCTGTATTAAAAATATAAAATGTTGCGCCGGCACTGCAGCGCAGTAGGTTAATCCTCCACCTAGGTTGCCAGCATCCTATATAGGCAATTGTTCTAGTCACGGCTGCCCCTCTTCCAATCCCACTCTCTGTTACGGCCTGGGAAAGCAGTAGAAGGTGGCCCAAGTGCTTGGGTCCCTATATCCGCCTGGGTGACCTGGAAGAAGCTCCTGGCTCCTGGCTCCTGGCTCCTGGCTTCAAATGGGTGCAGTTCCGGCCAGTGCAGCCAGCTGGGGAGTGAACCAGTGGAGGAAGACCTCTTTCTGTCTCTCTTTGCCTCTCCTTCTCTCTCTGTGTAACTCTGACTTTTCAAATAAATAACTAAATCTTAAAAAAAAAAAAATAGAAATTACAGAAGGAAGCTCTTCTATTGAAATTAGGTCCTTGGCACAAAATGACATTTATTTTAGTCATACAAACAACTCCATTCCTTTTCGCAAATAAAAATCCTTATAGAGGACCAGAGATGCTTTTCCTGTCTTACCAGAAAAGCAATTCAAGGAAATCCAGTCCCCAGTGGCTTGGGTCCATAAGCTGGCCTTTCTACCAATGTGTATTAGGAGGCAAAATGCCTTTTATTTTCATTGTATGTATCAATTTTCTTCCTTATTACTCACCAACAGGAAATGTCCTATTTTATATTGATATACACGTCAATAGCGGACACAACAGCACATACTGAACATATGGGCATATGCATAAACATGCATATGTGCAAGTGGCTTATTGGAAACAGGATGAAATAAATCTCAATATGTCCTTGCTTTTTTTAAAATACAAACATTCTTCTATCCATATTGATTTCACTGAAAATGTTTTCTAACTCACACCTTCATTTTATAATTCTTATACAATTACAAAGCAGTTCTTTATGGTTATGTCTTTCAGTGACTTCTTTTCGGGTTCAATTGTGGTTAAAGACAGAATTAGTGCGTGTAGAAATGAGGCCAATGTTGAAGTCCTATACTCCTCTTCCAGTCATTTCACCCTGAACACAATACAGGACTGCTCATTGGGCCCTTTCAAGGCCATTTGGTTTTCCATGGGGATGTGTGTCTCTCTGCCCTTCTGAGAAATGCCAAGTCTCTGAGCACAAGCTGTCAGCCAGCACTCACCTCCCCTTCCCTGGGCCACGGCCTCCCATTCTGGGTATATTTGCCTTGATTCTGGCGCTTCTTTTGTCCTCCATCTGCGAATTTGCACAGTAAAGGCTCACTGGGGGCTGGAAAGACAAGAAACCAATTTTACATTAGCAAATTCCCCTTCAAAATAAGTGATCATTTGAGTCACAGCAGTGCTTTGTAATGAATATCTTTTGAAGTAACATCTTGGTTCTAGAGAGATATTTGGCCCCTTTCAGTCTTGGCTGCTGTTCTAACTGGGCTTCAAAAACCGTACTGGCAGACCTTAAAAGAAGATAATAAATATTGCTGAAAAATAATCAGTCAAGGCAGAATGTGAACTTGCCTTAGAAGTAAAGAGGCAAGCATCCACCCTGCTAGTAGTGTGAGAGACATATTCCTGATTGCTATTTGTGTGGGGCTAAATATTTCTCCCTCTGGCAACTGTGTTTTCCCTGAAGAAAACACAGGATTTGCTTTTGGAAAGAGATGGAGCTCTGTTCTAAAGAGGGAGATATTGGGCTAATTGCAACCAAAATTAGCTTTGTTTTCTCATTCACCCTCTGCATTTCAAAAAGGCTAGAAGCTGATCCTTCACCCAACCCTTTCCACTCCAGTAAAATCTCATCAGCATCTGAGGGAGAACAAGTTAGTGAATATTTAGTGAAGCCACAAGATAAAATATAGTCAAAGGCATGGTCGTAACTCATGAATCACAGACTGATTGTGATGGTCTTTACGTGAATTTATTTTCTAGGAAAAAGTAACCAGAACTCTTCTTTCAACTGAAATATTACCAGATGACAATTTTTGAAAACCCAACAGGGCAGAATTATTTATTCCCTGGGGATTGATGGGCACCTCCACATTCCTTCCCCAATGGAAAATTCTATTTTCCTAACAAACTTGGTCAATACATTGAGGTGGCTGGGAGGGTTTGTTTGTTAGTGCGTGTGTTTGAAAAAAGTACATATCAATTCAAAGTTTACAGTCTGAAGATGAAAGGAGATCCTCTTCCACCACACCCTGAGAAAACGTGTTCTGTTGAAAATGGGTTGTAGTCATGGCCTTCAATCCTGGCCCCTCCACATATTCCTGCCCTTTGCCAGGTAATTTTGTGGAGCTCACTCCCCAGCTCTTAGTCTGGCCCCATGGGAATGACTTTAGCAAGGGAGATGTTAGCAAATGGGATATAAGCAGAAGCTTGATATGGACACAAGCATTGGGGCTGTCTATTTGAACATGCCCAGGCCAGGCTCCTGAAGTAGGGAGGCATCCTTAACACCAAGGCTGTATTAGGTCATCAGTGGCCAGTCACCAGCAGCACCTGCTGGGATGCAGAGCTGACCCACAGTGCACCATGAGCTCAGGTGTTGCCAGTCAAGGTGACTCCACCAATGTGTCAACTAAAGAAACATTTATTGCTTCATGTTGGTAAGACTTAGTAATTGATACACATCATTGTCTTAGTAAACTATTAATGCATTCCCTCCAAACATGCATTCTTTTCTATTCACATTGCCAGCTAGCACTGACTCATCAGATAAAGGTTAAAATTACTATGGAATTCTAATTGTTTCCAAAATCATTAGTGGAACAAGAATAAAGGCAATCAAGTATCTACAAACATGTCTCTAAAACTACATTTTTCAGATTCATTTGGCTGTAAATGTAGTCATGTTTTGCCCAATCCTTTCAGCTTACTCTTAGCTGTAGATTTCTGTTCATCAGTGTAAGGTGTCCGGCGCATAACAAATCTTCCCAGGCAGACGAATCAATTAATTCACAGGCTTTTATTGGGGTTCCGCTCCCGGGCAAGGTTCCCCGGTCCCAACAGAGCAACAGAGCGGGGGCCGGGGAAGTCGTGCGTCAGAGATTGGGAGAGCTCCTTTTATAGATTCAGGGCATGGGAGTTAAAGGTTGAGGTGGGTCTGATCCTTGGTTGACCTTTAGGCACCCGCTTGACGAGGACTTTCTTCCCCAGAAGTAGGCCTCTCCATTCCTGGAACTATAGGCCTTTCCTCCATGCGGATCCCAAAGCTACCAATCAGCACTAGAGGAAACAGCTCTGAGAGACAGGGTCACCACTGACCCAGAAAAACGAATAATAAATTATGGTTCCTGCCCCATACAGAACACACAGCTCTGTACAGCAGTCACTGTTCACCCATGAATTTTAGTGCTTTCCAGAATTTTAGTTCCTTTGGTCAACCATAAATGGAAAATTTCAGAAGTCAAAAACGTAAGAGTTTTAAATTCTGAGCTATTCTGAGTAGCATGATGAAACCCTGAGCCATCCTGCTCCTGGAATCATCTCTTTGTCCACTGTATCTGTGATGTATACACTACCCTCCATTTAGTCACTGAGTAGCTGTCTGAGTTAGCTCAGCGTTTGTGATCAAATGACCCTTATTTTCCCTCTTGATTTCATGGAGTGATCATCATTAGAACTTACAGCTGCCCTCTGAGAACTGCCAAAGGTGTTCATGGGAGGATCCATGTTTCCAAAGTGACTCTCGTGCAGGGACCATGGGGCCCTCCAGTACTGGACTCGTCTCCTGAGTCATCGCTTCCCGTACCCGCTGCCTAATATGTGGTCATGTACTATTCTGTGTGTTCACTTGCAACTACAGTGAGCATTCCCTTTTCCAGTTGTTTTGCCTTTATTTTGAATTATTATTACAGATATTATCATTTTATCCATCAATTGCATCCTCAGAGTTGTATTTTACTATTAGGAAAAGGGTAAATTGTTAATTTATCAGGCCTTGGCCACAGTCACAGGTTCCCTAGGGCTTCCATTCTCTAGAGTCCACATTAAAATATTAAATAATGGCTGTACTAGAGCAAAGCTCCAGGACATTGTCTGTACAAAGAGGGAATCTCTACCTAATGTTTGTTCTCCTGATATATTTATATGTTTATAGTTACATATCAAGAAGGCAGAGATTTTCCAATCTCCTTAAATATACGTATTATATATATATATGTGTGTACATCTACCTATCTATCTATATGTATAGATATATATTCTGTACTTTTATTTAGACAAGGGAATTGATATTTAGGTATATATTTATATTTGTGTACACACACAAACACATACACAAATGCATATATAACAGCCTTTTTTGTAGAACCTTGTAATTTATCGAATGGAATGGATAATGCTAGCAGGAAATGAAAAGGATCTGAAGTATTACTTAACCTTAGAATATCTTCTACCTACTGATATGGAAAAATTTGCGGAAGCATCTTTGAAAAAAAATTACTAAATAACACAATTTGAGCAGCCAAGGGTCAAATGTCATTGACTACGAGATTCTAAATTTTAAATCTGTCTTGCAGTTTTCAATCATGGAAAAGAGAACTTAGAAAGAATTTTTTTAAAAAAAGATTTACTTATATATTTGAAAGGTAGAGTTACAGAGAGGCAGAGAGAGAGAGAAAGTCTTTCCATCCGCTGGCTCACTCCCCAAATGGCTGCAAGGGCTGAAGCTGGGACTATCCAAAGCCAGGAGCCTGGAGCTTCCTCTGAGTCTCCCACATGGGTACAGGGGCCCAAGCACTTGGGCTATCCTCCACTGCTTTCCCAGGCATGTTAACAGGGAGTTGGATCCGAAGTGGAGCAGCCAGGACTCAAACAAGCGCTTATCTGCAATGCTGGTACCACTATGCCACAGCAACAGCCCTAGAATGAATTTTTTTAAAAGATTCATTTATTTATTTGAAAGAGTTACACAGAGAGAGGAGAGGTGGAGAGAGAGAGAGAGGTCTTCCATCCAGTGGTTCACTTCCCAACTGGCAGCAACAGCCAGAGCTGTGCCGATCCGAAGCCAGGAGCCAGGAGCTTCCTCCAGGTCTCCCACAGAGGTGCCATCCTCTACTGTTTTCCCAGGCCACAGCAGAGAGCTGGATCAGAGGTGAAGCAGCTGGGTCTTGAACCAGTGTACATATGGGATGCTGGCACTTCAAGCCAGGGTGTTAACCTGCTGTGCCACAGCGCCAACCCCAGAATTTTTTTTTTTTTTTAATGCTAAGAGAAAATTTGAAAGTCTGGTGTGAGAATTTTTTAACTTTCAACTGAGATGTTTGTGTATTATCTTTGAGAACTTCATGAATTTTGGAGATCGCAAATCTTAGCCACCCAAGGATAGTCATGTTATTAGGCTATGGATGTTGATAATGAACTATTTGTATTTATTGACATTGCTCAGTTTAAACATGTAACATTACTTGATTAATTTAAAGATGTTTGCCAGAAAACAGATAAACACATAATGTTTGGCTAAATACATTTAAAAAATAAAGACATATGAATGAATGAATGAATGAACTCAGGGTTAGGTGCTTGGTGTTGGTTAAGTCACTCCCAGGAATGCCCACATTGCAAACTGGAGTAACTGGTTCTAGTTCCAGCTCCTGGGCTTCCCATCCAGCTCTCTGTTAACAGGCAACCTGGAAGGCAGAAGACGATGGCTTCATTGGTAAGGTTCTTGCCACTCAGATGGAAGACCCAGATGCCTGACTTCTTGGGTCCTGGCTTCATCCTGGCCCAGCCCTGGCTGTTGCAGGTATCTGGGGAGTGAATCAGCGAATGGGAGATCTCTGTCTCTGCCTTTTCAATAAAATGAAAATGAATAAATTAAAACAAACAGAAATTAATGAATTTTTAAATGTGTCATTAAAAATGGTGGATACACCAGGGGTATTCAAAAGGTTCATGGAAAATGAATATTACTACCAAAAGTATGGATTTTTAAAAACTTGTTGCACCAAAATAAATTCATCTTTTAATTCCATTTTCCAAAAACTTTTCCAAGTACTCACAAATAAACACAGTATTATCCTTGAATTCCAGGCATCTAATTCTGATGGTTAGTTTCCCAAAGGGGAATATTTCATTAAGAGTTTTCCAGTTCTTTGGGAAATCCTAAATACCTACAAGGTAAAGTACAACTTCCTTGATTAGAGAAAGAGAATTTGTCTCCTTGACTTTGCTTTTTTAGTTCATCTGAGGCACCCAGTGGTTTAGAATCCTAACCTGTAAAGGTGGTTCTCTCTTCCTGGAATTCCATTTCCCTCACCGCCACGAAGATGGCTTCTTCATGCTATCCCAGATCACCACAGAGTGACATGATCTAGCTCTTAACGTGGCACACATTCATGGGTTCAGTGTTGTTTCTGTTTCTGTCAAATGCGTCCTTTGACAGTAGCAATTAATTCTCAGGCTTGAGGGTAGACAGTTACCATTGCAGAGGTTGGGTGGAGCTGGTGTGTGCACACATCATTAACAGCTCCAGGAAAGGCACAGAACTCACAGTAAGGCCAACGGACCTTCAGCAAAGCATCACCACGTAGGAGCTTGTTAGAACTGCAGAATCCTGGGCTGTTTCCCAGACCACCTGAATCAAATCTGCAGTTGAACCCTATTCCCAGGTGATTTGTATGCATGCTAAGGTTTGAGAAGAACTGTTTTGATTATGACTGATTTCTTAACCAAAGGAGCAATACATCTTAGATTTTAAACATAAAGTTCACTGAATAATGAGATGATTTCGGCAGCACAGAAATATTGTATTGCCTACAATTTCCTTATTGCAGGATTATGGTGCCAATTAATTTTGTTCAGTCTCTTTTAACAGTAGTTAAAATAGAGACTAAATGAAGAAGAGGCTTTTGTGGAAGTGAGATGTTGTTAAAAGCCACAGATTGTAATATGAGAGAAGACATTATGGTCTATCATGCAAATGGGGCGTATTTAAAATATAATTATAATAATGCATGGCAATAAAGTTGCACAGTAATTATGAAGGAGTAATTGCTGTTTGCTTGCTTAGTGGAGTATTTCTAGTCTCTCAAACTTCGCTTTAAACATGAAATATCCAATGTATAAAGTGATATGATGATCCAGTGGCTTACAGGATTTGTTATTAGCAAGCAAACCAACAAAACAGCAATACAGATTTTACTTACCAAAATTAAGGTCAACATTTATTTTGGTATTTTCAAAGTTAAAATACCTTCAGTTTAAGTCACTAATAATACTCTCTATCATGTTAACATAGAGTTATTGACAGATTTTAGTTAAGATAAGGGATCTTCAAAAAGTCAGTAGAAAAGCGTAGTATAAAAAAACTATGCATGGATTTCAAAGTGTTTGATACCAAAGCAAACTTTTATTTAAATTCAGTTTGGGGGGCGGGGGTAGGCATTTGGTGCCCTGGTTAAGATGTTACTTTGGACACTCACAGACAGAGTGTCTGAATTCAAGTCCTGTCTCCACTTCTGATTCCAGCTTCCTACTCATGCGTCCCCTGGGAGGTAATGATGACGGCTCAAGTACTTGGGGTCCTGCTACCAACATGGGAGACTTGGATTTAGGTCTAGACTCCTGGCTTTGTTCTGGCCCAGCCTCAGCTGTTGTAGGCTTTTGGGGAGTAAACCAGCAGATAGATGATGTCTCTCTCTCTCTCTCTCTGTGTGTCTCTGTCTTTGTCTCTGTCTGTGTCTCTCCCCTCCTCATTCTCTGCCTTTCAAATGAATAAAAATAAAACATTTTTTTCAATGAACCCAAAGTACTCTTATATACACAGGTAGAAGGATTCTATTTGCCCCTAAAGAAGTTGAACATTTTAAAAAAATTAGCATTCAATTTATCTTAATTCTTCTAGCAACTGTGTTAGATTGTGATGATGGCTGTTGAATACTTATTTAGCATCATAAATTACAAGTCTGGTGGTTAAAATATTGTATTTAAAACTTCTCACTTCATGTAGATTAAAATCTTTAGGAAAATAAAAATAAAACTAGAGTAAGAAGAGCTGGGTGGATAAGTTAAGGGAATGACAATGGAAACAGCTTAATAGAAGCAAATATACAAAATCATAGAGAAAGGGTGGAAAAATAAGATAAAGGAATTAAAAATATAATTTCAAGGATGATAAGTGAAAAAATGAAAAAAAAATTTGATACAAGAGCTCTTTTTTTATTTAATGTGTGGACTTGAAATGTTTTCAATTACAAAAATAAAACAACACAGAATCCCAAACTATTCCTGTGACAGTCTGGATGAATTGTACATTAAAAAGCTGTTCTTACTAATGAACTTTTTTTTTTTTTTGGACAGGCAGAGTGGATAGTGAGAGAGAGAGAGACAGAGAGAAAGGTCTTCCTTTATGCCATTGGTTCACCCTCCAATGGCCACTGCAGCCGGTGCATTGTGCTGATCCGAAGCCAGGAGCCAGGTGCTTCTCCTGGTCTCCCATGTGGGTGCAGGGCCCAAGGACTTGGGCCATCCTCCACTGCCTTCCCAGGCCATAGCAGAGAGCTGGCCTGGAAGAGGGGCAACCGGGATAGAATCCAGCGCCCCAACCGGGACTAGAACCCGGTGTGCCGGCGCCACAAGGCAGAGGATTAGCCTGTTAAGCCACGGCGCCGGCCCATACTAATGAACTTTAACTGAAGGATGATAATGAAATATACCATTTTAAATTGTCATTCCTTTGCTTTACCCCCAACTCAAATGTTTTCAGTATCTAATATATGCTGGCAGGAGCCTTGGCTGTGCACCTGACAGATGGGTCACAGTCTATAAGGAAGGAGAAAGTATAGAGGGGAACTCTAAGGGATTGCAATGGTGGGTGCGGTGGAAATGCAAATAGACATTTGGAGAGTGCAGAATGGGGGTGGGGAGGGTCAGTCTCTGGCATCAGAGTCATAGAATATCCTCCAGCTTTGAAATCAGATCCAATTCCACACAGAATTTTTAAACCAAGCATTTTATATATTTATCTCCCTGTTCCCCATCCCATACCAACTGTTGAATCATAAAGGGGCACAAGGAGGACTGCCCAGGAATCACCAAGTGGGCTAAAACCAGGTTTCCTTCAAATGTTTACTGAATGGGAATATAGACCAGTGAGGTGGACACCATGATCTGATTCAGTTGAATTGCTTCCAGAACACTTGAGGCTCTCTAGACGTGAAGTTGAGAACTGGAAGCGTGTCCACACTGAGTCAGAACTCCTTCCTATACTTGTTTCAATTCTCCACAATCCTTATGCCTTCCGCTGCTCCTGACCAGCAGCCCGCATTCCCTTCCACTGGCAGATAGAAGTGGTTCACACTACTTTGGGATACAGAACAATTATGGGAGAATGCTAGCAACAAACATATCTGTAGCTATTTTGTATGCTGAGATCACGCATTAGTTTTCCTGATTTATTCCAAAACAGTGTTTTTCTCTTATATCCAAGTTCATTTTCTCTCCCACGATTGTCCTTAAGTGAGTTTGGATTGCTTGAGGTATACTCCCCAGGAGCTCACAGCCTGGAAACTTGGTCTTCAGTGTGGTGATGTTGAGATGCACTGGACCCTTGAAGAGGCGGTGCCTCGTGGGAGGTGGTTCTGTCACTGGGGATGCTGCCTTCTACAGGATTAATGTAGTGCTCTAGGATGTGGTTGCTAGGTCACCCTGAAACCTTGGCACCATCTGCATGCAGCTGTTTTCTTTACAGATCTTCCAACTTCCACAGGGCAGAACAGATGCTGTCCCCATGCCCTGGGACCTCTAGAACTGTGAGCTAAATAAAACTCTTTCCTTTACCAGTTACTCAGCCACAGGTATATTGTTACAGCAACAGAAAATGAACTGATACCAGCCCTATAATGATACATGATAGGTTTATTATGGGTGTGTTTCTGTATTTCCACACACAGAGCTAGTAAGCTTCAAATTCAAACCACAACTTACATGGCAAAATTACTTGAAGGTTACAACATAGAATTATTATATTTCAAGTTAGAAATATTTTGCATTTGATAAATGTAACAATTTGCTTGCATTTACTTTTGATTCCTAGTATCTTATTTTCCATTTAATTATGGATTTTATATATAATAAATAAGGTGTAGCAATTTAGATAGTTCTTAATTGGTTTAAAATCCCTTTCTGGAGGGCATACAGACTCTGTCTGTCTTATGATACTAACATTTATCTAATTAATGCTCTTTATTCAGTCAATAAGGAAAATTTAAAAAAAATCATTGAGTTGCCAGCTAATTTGTGGGTGCTGGTAACAAAATTACATCCAGACCATGTTTTCCTAAATTCTAAGTCAATACTCTTCCCTGCTAATGACTTTCTAGCTTCTTGAATGTCAGAGGTAAAGAAGTAGTAAATTTTAAGCAGTTTGTTTAAGTAACTTCAGAATTTTGAGATGAGCAAAAAGATGGAATATTTCTTAAAACATGATTACAATAATATTCTGGCCACAGGTTGGAATGAGAACTGAAAACTCAACAACCAACAAGATCCCCTGATGCATTTCACTCCTCTGATAACAGTTTGTATTAACTACATGAATGAATCCCATGCTTTATACTTCACATGTCAGGTCACCCTTATCATTTAAGCCAAAATTGTCAAAGGAATATGGGTCAAAAAGTGTAAACAAATAAAAATGAATAGCACATTTCAAAGAAAGCATAATTCACAAGTACATTTCATATTGTACCCCTCAGTATTGGACGGCTGCTTATATTCAGCTTCATATATAATTCTCTACTGTGGGAATAGTCTCACAGGAAAGAAACTGACACGGAAGTGATGGCAACAGCACAAAGCCACCAGCAACACAGACCAAAGCAGCTGCTGAGGAGTCCCTTACAGCCTGAATGATGATCTTCAAGAGCCTCTCTTGTTTTCAGGCTTACAGCTCAATCATTTAAAAAATGTGTAACAATTATCTGCTAATTCTTTCCCAATATGAAAAAAAAATGGTTTTGAGAGGAAGAACTTCGCCCCATAAGAGAAATAATATAATTCTACTGCTTCAAATAGAGAAAGTTGATGTTTCAAGTAGATGAGACACATCTATTTGTTTTTTAATTTGTAGTTATTTTCACTGTATTTGAAAGGAAGAGAAAGAGAATGAATGAGTACCTTCCATCTGCTTGTCCACTGCTCAAATGGCTGTAACAGCTAGAACTGAGCCGGGCCAAAGAGAAGAGCCAGGAAATCAATCTGAGTGTATCACAGGGGAGACAGAAACCCACATTCTTGAGCTATCAAAGCTGCTTCCCAGGATTTGCAGTAGCAGGGAGCAGGGGCAGCAACTGAGAAACAGAGACTTGAACCAAGAACTACAATATGAGCTGCACTAAGCACCCACCCATGGTTCATTTTGTAACAGAGGAAAAGGAAAATGTCTTGGTGTGACATGAAGGCGATGTTTTAGTCCCAAGAAAATGGAAAACATCAGCATTTCCAAGAATGAGCATTGACTCACCTAACTACAGAAAAGGTGACTTCGTGTGATGGGAAAGCAAACCATCAGGAAGATATTTCTGAGACCACGTCTTTAAAACAGGAGGTTGCGGGCTGGCATTGTGGCATAGATGGTAAACGACCACCTGCGTCGCTGCATCCCATATTGCCGGCGTTGCTACTGTTACACTTTCCATCCAACTGCCTGATAATGATCTGGGAAAAGTGGCTGAAGATGGTCCAGGTGCTCTGGATGCTAATACCCACCAGGGAGACCAACACGAAGCTCTTGACTCCTGGCTTTGGCCTATCCCAGCCCTGACCATTGCTGCCATTAGGGGAATCAACCAGCAGATGGAAGCTCGCTCTCTCGCTCTCTCGCTCTCTCTCCTTCCCGCCACCTTTCTGTCTGTAGTTCTGACTTTCAAATAAATCTTTAAACAGAATAGGGGATTCTTATGTATTGCTCAGGATGGAACATATCCGATCCTGTCTCGTGTTCTCTCCTTGTTTGCATGGCCCTGTTCATGCCTCTAGCCCAGCTCTTTGCTGTGTGTGTGCCGGATTTATAGACTGCCATACACTGTGTTAAGATGACATATTTTATTAGGAAGAGGAGCAAAGAAGACAAAATTGTAGTCATCATATTATAATTCATAAACTTATTTGTTAATAAAAATGAATCCATGCATACATGGAAAGAGGACATAGATAAAGTAAGTCAATTTAAACTACACAAAGGGTAAAAATAAAAAGTAAAAGGCCTCTTTGCAATGCTCCTTCTTTTTACGATTCCTTCCAGGAAAACAGATAAATACGCCTCTAGTAACCATGCAGTTATTCCTTTTCCTTAATTCCAAAGAAGGCAATAATACTTAGCATGCTGAGTCTGTTTATTCACCTCAATTATATTTGAGCTATCCATATTAGCATATATCATCCTTTTGAAATGTTGCTCAGTGTTGTAGCATAATTACGATGTTCTATAATTTATAAATGTTAATCAGTAGGGGGTGAGTTAAATCTTATTAAATTTCCATAATGCATTTCCATGTTCTTCTACCTATTGTGAGAATTTGATTAAATCGAGGTCAGGAACTGGCACCATATGTGCCTTTACCTACCATCTACTTCTGTGGTCTTGCAAAGTGGCTGAAAGTAACACACTTTTCATTATCTGTTGATCAAATTATTAAATACCAATAGTCAAAATAACTTTTTTTTTTTAAAAAAAGGACTTATTTGGGGCTGGCACTAGGGCATAGCAGGTAAAACTGCTGCCTGCCTTGCTGGCATCCCATATGGGTGCTGGTTTGAGTTCTGGCTGCTCCACTTCTGATCCAGCTCTCTGGTATGGCCTGGGAAAGCAGCAGAAGACGACTCAAGTGCTTGCGAGCCTGCACCCACGTGGGAGATCTGGAAGAAGCTCCTGGCTTCTGGCTTCAGATCTGCCCAGCTCCTGCCACTGAAACTATTTAGGGAGTGAACCAGTGGATGGAAGACCTCTTTCTCTCCCTCTCTCTCTTTCTCTCTCTTTTGCCTCTCCCTCTCTATAAATCTGCCTTTTAAATACATACTTAAATCTTTTTTTTTTTATTGTAAGTCTTCAGCAGGGTCTTCCATGTGAGTGCAGGGACCCAAGCATATGGGCCATCTTTTGCTACTTTTCTCAGATCATTAGCAGAATGCTGGATGGGAAGTGGAGCAGCCAGGATTTAAACAGCCATGCATCTGGGATGCCAATGTTGCAGGCAGCGACTTTTCCACTATACCATAATACAGGCCCCTCAAAGCAACTTCTTAAATATCACTCCTATATTGAAGCTTTAAGGACTTAGAGAGTCGGGGCACATATTCTTCCTATTTTAAAGTGTAGTGTCCCACTGTCTCCATATTTAAAATAACCATTTGGCCTACTTGAAAAAGAAAAAAAAAAAAACAAGAAGGAATTCCGAGTGTCAGTCCCAGGTATAACTCTAATTTCATACGGACCTCGAGTTAACTGCCCTAGGAAAAACACCTGGTGGGGGTAGGAGCAGTAGGGAAGAATCTTTTAATGACAAACAGGATTCTTTAGTACCTACTTAACAAACCTCAGTCAAGCACCTGTGAGCCTCCAAAAGGAATTCAAACTCAGACTAAGAAAGTAGATCTCCATTTCCTACACACTGTTTCTAAGTATATATTACCTGTGCTACCATCTGAAAGAGTCCACACAATGCGGGGAAATTAGTTAGCAGAAATAAATACAATCCAGTTGCACAGTAAAAGCTGTAAGCTACTCTGTAGGTAAAATGACATTGGAGGCATCGGGTAGGACAAAATCTCACTTTCAGCTGGTGAAGGATTAACAGGGGCAACGACTCAGGATCCACTTTTTTTAAAGATATATTTATATACTTGAAAGAGTTATGGAGAGGGAGAGGGGGAGAGGAAGGGAGAGAAAGGGAGAGGGAGAGGGGACTTCTGTCTGCTGGTTCACTCCCCAATTGGCCGCAATGGCCAGAGCTAGGCTGATGCAAAGCCAGGAGTCAGGAGTTTCTTCCTGGTCTCCCATGTGGGTGCGGGGCCCAAGGGCTTGGGCCATTGTCTACTGCTTTCCTAGGCCATAGCAGAGAACTGGATCAGAAGTGGAGCAGCCAGGTCTCAAACCTCGCCCATATGGGATGCTGGCACTGCAGGCGGCAGCTTTACCCACTGTGCCACAGCACCAGCCCCAGGATCAGCTTTTTCTAACTCAAGGGCCAAGGTTCGGAGATTGTGATGACAGGAAGAATGCTCTCATGTAGCCTGAACCAGTTGCTAATCAATATAATATACATTTAACTCAGGTCCTAGAAACAGAAATATTAAAGGTCTTTCATGCTACAAACATCTGTGGATAAATCAATCTAAAATTAGATAGATAGATGTATAGATAGATAGATAGGTAGATAGATAACTTGGTGTTCCGCCTAAGGAAGAGTTTATGTAAAAATAATGCATACAATGGATGAAAGACCTCTCTGTGTCTCTCCCTCTCTTTGTCTATAACTCTGCCTTTCAAATAAATAAATCTTAAAAAATTTTTAAAAATACATTAAAAGGCTTTAAAATACTGCATATAGCCGGATATATCTGATTTTGGCTATAGCAACAAATAAATAAAACAGTGCATGGCTAAACTACCCCTGGAGAAGCTTGAGTAACTGTCCAGAAAACCATTTTGTTTTGTTTTTTTTAAATATAGGTGCCAATTCTTCCAGTAGAGTGAGCCTTAAAGTTCTCTCCTATGGATTCCAATTTTCTATAAATCTTCCTAAAGGGTGAATTTGATGTTCTTCCCTCACGTGTCCAGTTGTAGGATAAACTCCAATCTCTTTTATACACAAGAGCATCCAACATCATGACCTAGAGGGATGCATCTCCATTTTCACTTACAGAACCGCTCAGGAAGAGGTGAGACTTTTCATACCTTCCCAGCTTTGCTTATGCCAGTCCTTCTGCGTGGATCAGCTTCCCTCTTTCCCATGTAACACTTTCACAGAATCTTTCTTGACCCCCGCCCCCAGATTCTCATGGAGAAGAACTTATCATTAATTTATCTTTTAAATATTCATTCAATGCATTCACTCACCCTTGCCTGAAATTCATTCCAAATTCATTTGAAACATGGTGTTATGTATCAGGTCTTCTGCTAGTCACGAAAGAATTAGCAGTGAAGAAAATGGACAGCCCCAGTCCTTAAAGATGTTCTTTCTGATACCACATGAGACATTAAGTAATCTTTGCAAAATCTTAAGTTAGTTCTAGTTTCTGCTGTATGTGTCCACAATACACACTGCTAACTTGCCGTCTGGGAAACACCTCAGCTCATATATTTGTGTATGTCTTTTGCTACTAATTCAAAAAAAAGCATTTTGAGGGTAGCACCTCTGAGTCACTTATCTTTGCATAATGTAGTTCTTAGAACATAGTAGATCACACATACACACAAGCATTCACACACACACATCATTTCAGCACGCTCATTTATTTTCTTTTTGCAAGGGCAGAAGACATTCTACCCTGAAAAGTGTCCTGTAGCTTGATTGTAGCAGAGAGCTTTCCCACTAAACAAGCCAAGCCGTCACTGAACTCAGCTGGATAGTAGATACGTCTGTCATGTGTTCAAAATACCTCTGAGGCCAATGCCATGGCTCACTAGGCTAATCCTCCGCCTGTAGCGCCGGTACACTGGGTTCTAGTCCCAGTTGGGGCGCCGGATTCTGTCCCGGTTGCTCCTCTTCCAGGCCAGCTCTCTGCTGTGGCCTGGGAAGGCAATGGAGGATGGCCCAAGTGCTTGGGCCCTGCACCTGCATGGGAGACCAGGAGAGGCATCTGGCTCCTGGCTTCGGATCAGCGTGGTGCGCTGGCCGCAGTGCGCCGGCCACAGTGGCCATTGGAGGGTGAACCAATGGTAAAGGAAGACCTTTCTCTCTGTCTCTCTCTCTCTCACTGTCCACTCTGCCTGTCAAAAAGAAAAAAAAAAAAGAAAAAAAAACTCTGCATATTAGGAGTCTCTAAATTTACTAATAATGCATTTAATGTTTAATAAATGTATCAAGAAGACTTTCTTGTCCAAGGTAGGCACTGGAAAACTCTTCCATGTTTTCTGAAGATCACTGCAAATTTTGTTAGTGATGTGTTGGACATATTGTAGATAACTGTCATTTGGCCATATGTTCATTTTTTCTGAACATTTAGTCATAATCAAAGAAATAAATATTTTGTATTGACCACAGCCTGTGTTTCTTGGTCTTAAGACAATTGGATTTGAAACATGTAGATGCCGTGAAACTTAAAAAATCTAGGAATTTTCAAAACCTTGCCTTAAATGAAGCAGTGTTGTTTGACATAATTATCATAAACAGAGGATAGTTGAGGGTATGATGTACTTTTTTGATCTTTTGCTAATAATATATTTTTTGTTCATGTTTTAGTTTTACTGTTTATCCACTACTAAAACTTGGACCAGAAATTTAAAATTTCTAGTACTTAGTTATAAATCTAGGCTGACCTCTAAGTCTGAGGACTATATAACTTTACATGGAGCACTTAACCCCAGGCCTACCATACAGTAATGTGTGGTAAATATTTGTTGAAGAAATGAAAAAGCAATAACAATTTGACCATTATTTTAAGATAGGCAGGGAAACAGCTTTTACGAACCATGGAAGCACACAAAGCAAATGTCGAATATTATTAATATTATTGGGCCTCATAGAAAAGTACTGCTTTTAGGGCCATTTTCCTAGAGCCACGAATCTCACTTTATTCTCACCACAGGGATAGTACAGTCAATTGAAAATAGACCTAATACACTGCAGGCATCCCCGAGATGCATTTCAGAAGTGAGGAGCATTCAGAGGTTCTATTTTAGACTATAAAACTTAAAGTGGCAAGAAGGGGACTTTCTTTTTATATAGATCATGATCCCTTTTACCCGGGCTGATTTTGTGGAGGGGCCCAACTATGCTCTATTACTATAAAACACTTCGCTTTGTTTCTCTCATGTAGACGGAGCAGAGCCCATGGCACACTGTCCAATTTTCTAGGTAACATGAAGGGCAAAGAACAGTGGAACCATTCTTTAATTTTTTTGCGAGGTGGGGGCAGGATACTCTCAAAGAAAGCTAGCTAACAATCAACCTGTCTTCCTATCTGTGAGCATGAATCGAGAGAATCCTCCTACCAGTGTTGGCGGACTGTCCCTGTTGAGGCATTTGGTACATCACCTGGCAATCTTATTTGGCTAAAACCCTGATGTTTTCAGAGGAGCAAAGAGGAGGGCTTCCAAAAGTGGCTCAAGTCTAGGCTCAACCTCCTGAACGGGCATGGGAAAGAACACCCCCACTATGCACACAATTTTTGTTCCAGATATGACAATAGATGTGTCAGAAAATGCTCCTGCTTTGTATATATAAAAACAATAAGAAAGTAAAATACAATATAAGATTTCATAAGAATTATAATTTCGAAAGAACATATTAAAATTTTAAGACAAATTACAAAGCTATTGATTTTGAAATGAAGTTTCTTGTATTTTGTCATTGCATTAGATACTTTAATGCATTCATATTTATTCTGCCTCAAAACGACCTGTTGTTTTAGTTGAAACTCATGTCGAGATGGAGAAACTAAAGATCAGAACACTGGGGCCGGCGCTGTGGTGCAGCAGGTTAACTCCCTGGCATGAAGCACCGGCATCCCATATGGGCGCCGGTTCAAGTCCCGGCTGCTCCTCTTCTGATCCAGCTCTCTCAGAAAGCAGAAGAAGATGGTCCAAATCCTTGGGCTCCTATACTCGCGTGAGAGACCCGGAGGAAGCTCCTGGTTCCAGATCGGCGCAGCTCTGGCCATTGCGGCCAATTGGGGAGTGAACCAGCGGATGGAAGACCTCTCTCTCTCTCTCTCTCTCTGCCTCTCCTCTCTCTGTGTAACTCTGACTTTCGAATAAATAAATAAATCTTAAAAAAAGATCAGAACATTTAGGTGAATTGAATAAGTACACTCAGCAATAAGTGCCAGAGCCAGAATTGAATCCTAGGCTATTGACAGTTCACAGTTCACTCCCTAATGCTTCCCGTATCCTATTACAACCCCTTCCTTGCTTGGATGATGATAGTCTTTTCCCAACAGTAACGGAAGAACAATTATTCACTCAACAATTATTTATGGAGCATTTACTATTTGCCAGGCATTATTCTTTTGTTTAAAGAATATTTTTGTCATAGATATTATGTTGTAGTAAAGAGAGACTTCCAACAACAGGTAAATATAAAATAGTACTTGTGACAGATGCTGAAAAGTAGTCAAGGTAAGCCAAGGGGCAGAGAGTGAAGTGGGAGGGGGCAATAGTTTTGGTCTAGGAATCTAGAAAGGTCTCAGAAAGAATATGACTCATAAGATGGGCAAGCTTTAGAGAATGCAGGAAGGGAGATGTTTCAGGAGAATGGATAGAACACTTGTCCTGATACTAGAGTATGCTTGGTTCTTCGGAAAGACCATGAAGTGTGGGACCCGAATGAAGTGGGTTGGTGGTGACAGAGCAAATCAAAAAGCTTCTAGGGTTTTGATTTTCTCAATCTCTTCTGTGTCAGAGTGAAAGGAACCTTGTGAGAGGCTCAGAGTTCCCAAGCAGGAAGTTGCACCTGAAGAGATGAGAAGCAGGTTACAAGATCAAGCTGTACATAATGAAGTAGAGATGCCTCCATGGCCAAACCTACAGATATGGATTTTGTTTGTAAAGATAGAAAATCCCTCAGTGTTAATATTTAGATGAAGATGCTGAAGAAGAGAGTACATTCCTGATACATATCCCTAATGCCTGTAACAGTCAGAGCTGATGCAGGGTGAAGCCAGGAGCCCAGAACTCCAAGTACTTGAGACACAATCACTGTCTTCCCAGAATGCACATAGGTAGGAAGCTGGGTCAGAAGCAGAGGAGCTGGGACACTGAACCAGGCACTTTGATATGGGGTGTGAGTGTCCCAAGCTGTGGCTGGCCACTGCACCACAGTATTTTAAAGCAATACACAGAATATGTGATATTAAGGGGCCAGCATTGTGGTCTAGCGGGTTTAGGTACCACCTGCTCTGCTGGTATCCCAGATGAGTGCCAGTTCAAGTCCCACATGTGCCATTTCCTATCCAGCTCCCTGATTATGACTGAGAAAAGCAGCAGAGGGTGGCCCAGGTACCTGGGGTCCCTGTTACCTATGTGGGACACTTGGGTGAAGCTCTCGCCCCTGGCTTCAGCCTAGCTTCCTGGTGAATGAACTAGTGGATGGAAGATTCTCTCTCTCTCTCTCTCTCTCTCTCTCTCTCTCTCTCTCTTCTTTCTCTCTCGCTCTGTAACTCTTACAAATAAATAAATAACTTCTTTTTAAAAAGAGTATGATGGAAAGCCAAGACACTCTGGCAAAAAAAAAAAAAAAAAAAAAAAAGAAAAGAAAAGAAAAGAAGACCTAAATGAAAGATCTCTGTGAGTGAGATCCCAGTGGAAAGAACGGGATCATCAAAGAAGGAGGTACCTTTCTCTGAAGGGAGGAGAGAACTTCCACTTTGACTATGACCCTATCGGAATAAGATCGAAGTCAGCAAACCCTAAAGGCTTCCATAGCCTCGGCAACTCATGACTAGAGCCTATGGAGATTACTGACGCCATAAACAAGAGTGTCAAATTGTTAAATCAGCAACAGGAGTCACTGTGTACTTATGTCTCATGTGGGATCTGTCCTTAATGTGTTGTCCAAGGTGAAGTGATGCTATAACTAGTACTAAAACAGTATTTTTACACTTTGTGTTTCTGTGTGGGTGCAAACTGATGAAATATTTACTTAGTATATACTGAATTGATCTTCTGTATATAAAGATAATTGAAAATGAAAAAAAAACTTGGTGTTAAATTGGAAATTGCATAGAAAATTAATCAATTTTTAAAAAAATATCATGTAGGATCTCTGTCTTTAATATGCTGTACATTGCTATTTAATGCTATAACTAGTACTCCAACAGTATTTTTTCTTTGTGTTGCTATGTGGGGGCAAACTGTTGAAATCTTTACTTAATATATACTAAACTGATCTTCTGTATATAAAGAGAATTTAAAATGAATCTTGATGTGAATAGAAGGGGAGAGGGAGCGGGAAAGCGGAGGATTGTGGGTGGGAGGGAAGTTATGGGGGGGAAGCCATTGTAATCCATAAGCTGTACTTTGGAAACTTACATTCATTAAATAAAAGTTAAAAAAAAAAAAGGTAAAAAAAGTATGATGTTTTAAATTAAAAGCCATCACACTTCTTTGTTGTACTTTCCAAAATCTAAAGTGATTCTAACAATATGCATAAGCTTCAAGGAAAACACAGAATAGAAACCACTGGATTGTGTTAAGGAAGAATTATAACAGAATAACACAGCACTAAAACAATACTAAATGGCATATAGTTCATAGAACACGGGCACATAAAGGAAGGACACTTATAGCATATTTGAGAAGCATCCTGAGGGTTCATCCAGGCCAGCCTATCCATGTGCACTGGCTGGTGGCTGTGAGAGACCTCACATCAGCAACTGAGAAACAATACAGCAGTTGGTTCCTTCCTTCAGGGACTGAGAAGGATATTTAGAAATAATGGTCAACGAAGAGTTGGCTCTGTCTTGAATTGTGAATCGGTGCCTTTGCACTCCCAGAATATGAAGGGAAAACCACATCCCACCGTGTGTATTCACAATGTTTTATTTAAAACACAAGACAAGAGAAGTCTAGATTTATTTCCTTTACTGGACTTAACAGAATGATTAGCGTGAATACTTCCACAGAAAAATAATTTTAAGTGAGTTACTGACACCTCACTTCCCTTACATCATGACACTAACCCAAGATTTAACATAGAAAGTCATAGCTCTTGGTTCAGAGTCATTTTCATCTTTGCTGTAATAATGAGCCTGTAGCTGCCAAAGGCAAAAGCTTTGTGTGCCGAAATTGCAACTCTACCCTGAGTCACAAAGTCATAACTAGTAAGCACAAAGAAAGATCCCGGAATTTGGGAGTTAAAATCTCCTAGTGGGAGTTACATATGAACAAATATGTATCAGCTTATTTATCTGAACAATGTGCATCTTGTACAACATTGTGCCTTAGATCAAAGAGGCCAGGAACTCCTCAGTATCAACTATTCTATTGAACAGGATTGAAAACATAAAAGGAAAGTTTAATTTATTGTTCTGAAGGGTCCTATCCATTTATCTCTCCAAAATGGGCTTTCCCACGGCTGTGGCATGTAATAACTTCTCTGAAATGACAAATGTATTTACCCTGTGCTACCTTGTTATTCCGTGTGTTGTGCAATATGACCTCTTGTATCTTTGAATTCTTTCTGGGTACTACATCAGATGAGTGTGAATGTGGCAGACTACAACAGAGTACTTAATCAACTCAAAATTCTAGTTTAATATTTTATTCCATTTGGGAAAGGAAAAAAATGAGAAAAGTATACAAACCTATTATTAGGAAGAAATATTCTTTCTTCCTGGCTAACCAATTCATTTGGGCTCCTGATGAACCATTAACTGCAAAGTTATTTTTTTTTTTATTTATGACCCTCCAGTAAATTTACTTTCCTGAAATAATAAGCTTATCTTCACAAATTCTTTTTTTTTATTTGACAGGTAGAGATATAGATGGAGAGAGAGACAGAGAGAAAGGTCTTCCTTCCGTTGGTTCACCCCCCAAATGGCCGCTACGGCTGGTGCTGCACTGATCTGAAGCCAGGAGCCAGGTGCTTCCTCCTGATCTCCCATGCGGGTGCAGGGACCAAGCACCTGGGCCATCCTCCACTGCCTTCCTGGGCCTCAGCAGAGCTGGACTGGAAGAGGAGCAACTGGGACTAGAACTCATATGGGATGCTGGCGCTGCAGGCAGAGGATTAACCAAGTGAGCCATGGCGCCGGCCCCCTTTATAAATTCTATCAACTGTTTACTTAGAGAACATTTATGAACATCTAAACTAAGTTCTATATTTTCTTGCAATGAGGCTCTAAAAGATGATATTGATTCATCACATTACTGAATTATATTCATAATAAACTCTCATCAATAGGTACAACCCTAGACTAACCTTGTCATATTACTTGAAAGGCCAAAAGATTTGCATAGGAATGGCAGTCACTTAACTATCCAAGAGGCATCTGAGACATAACAGGTGCACAGTGTAGCTCCTGGTATCCTACAACAGCTAGTTCTTTCCTGTATCAGCTGCTCAAGGCCTAAATCTAGGAATCCTTTCATCTCTATATTCATACCTACCTTTTGACTCTACCTTCAAAATACATTCCCAACGGTCTACTTCTGTCCATTCCTCCACTCCCCTAATTTCTTCCAAATTACCAACATCTCTTTCTGGAATTTTGCAATAGTTCCTTTTATATGTTTTGCACACACAAATCAGAGTGATCTCCAAAGCAAAAATAAGGTTATATCCCTTTCCTGCTGGTAAATATGCAATAATTTATGCTAAACATCACATTTTTTCATACACAAAAATATCCCTACTTATTTCTGAGCCTCATTTCTAACAGCTCTGTGTCTTGCACACTTGCACACTTTAATGACCCTTGAATTAGTGAGGTAGTTCTTCGGTAGAGACATTTTTACATTCTTTAAGGTCAACAAATTTCATGTATTTCGTATTTACAGACTTAGGGAAGTGATATTTCCCACCCATGCTCTCACCCCTCTCCTCCTTCCTTTCTTATTCTTTCTTTTAATTTTTATAATGATCTACTTTCAGTTTATTTTTGACTCATAAGATTAACCCTACACTAAGTAAGGAGTTCAATAAACACTAAGAAAAAAACATGGTTCCTCAACTCTAGAGACAAGGGCTGTAAACAGTCATTGAATCTCAAAAATGTTGATTTCACTCATATACATTAGGTTTTTTTTGTACTCTATTAGATACCACATATCAGGGAAAACAAATGGTATTTGTACTTTTGGGACAGGCTATTTTACTAAGTATAATAGTTTTCAGTTGCATCTATCTTGTTGTGAAAGACAGGATTTCATTCTTTTTTTTTTTTTCTTTTATGGCTGAGTAGTATTCCATAGTGTATACATACTGCATTTTCTTTATCTAGTCATCAGTTGATGAACATCTAAGTTGATTCCATATCCTAGCTATTGTGATTTGAGCTGCAATAACCATGGGGGTACAGATAACCTGTTCTTATGCTGACTTCATTCCATTTTGATAAATTCCCAGAGTGGGATTGGGCCTTTGTACATGGAAGTCCCCTGCCAGGATGGTTCACCTTCCCCAGTAAATACCTTTATGTCAATCAAAGGTCAGCTGAAATCTCACTTCTTCAGAGAAACCACCCCAACCTTCTAAAAGAGAATTCTTAACCAATCAGCCTTAGTCAAAGCCTCCTGTTTTTATTTATTGATAAGAATTACCATCTGAAGGCTAGTGCCATGGCTTAACACAATCAACCTTCTAAAAGAGAATTCTTAACCAATCAGCCTTAGTCAAAGCCTCCTGTTTTTATTTATTGATAAGAATTACCATCTGAAGGGCGGAGCCATGGCTCAGCAGGCTAATCCTCCGCCTAGCAGTGCTGGCACACCGGGGTTCTAGTCCCGGTCAGTGGCCGGATTCTGTCCCGGTTGCCCCTCTTCCAGGCCAGCTCTCTGCTGTGGCCAGGGAGTGCAGTGGAGGATGGCCCAAGTGCTTGGGCCCTGCACCCCATGGGAGATCAGGATAAGCACCTGGCTCCTGCCTTCGGATCAGCGCGGTGCGCCGGCCGCAGCGCGCTGGCATCGGCGGCCATTGGAGGGTGAACCAGCGGAGAAGGAAGACCTTTCTCTCTGTCTCTCTCTCACTATCCACTCTGCCTGTCAAAAATCTAAAATAAAAAAAAGAATTACCATCTGAAATTACATGTAATTAATTCTTCTATGATTTATTTATTTAGTTGAAAGGCAGAGTGACAGAGGGAGTAACAGACAGAGAAAGAGTGAGAGTAAGAGTGAAAGAGAGAAAGAGAGAGAGATCTTCCATCAGCTGGTTCATTTCCTAAATGTCCACAATAGCCAGGACTGGGCAGGTTGCAGCCAGGAGCCAGGAACTCTAGCCACTCATGGGAAGCAGGAGGCTCAAAGACTTCACCATCTCCCACTGCTTTCTCAGGCCCATTAGGAATGAGCTGGAAGTAGAGCGTGCAGTACTCAAACAAGCATTCTGATATGGGATGCCAGTGTAACCTGCTACACCACAGTTCTAGCCCCCATGCAGTTAATTTATACCTTATTGTTTATTGCCTGTTTCTCTCTTTACTAATCCCAGAGAGCAAAAACTCCACCTGTCTTATCTATTTCTTATCTCCAGCCAATAACATAGTAGACACAATAAATACATGTGGCACAAATGATTAATAATTGTATATACTCGTATCGGCTATAAATGAAAACATCAATATTTTATTCGTTACCACTTTAATGTAAAATTGTTAATTATAAACTCATATATATAGGCATTTAATCTGTTTTAACCAACTGATGAAATAAAGATGTGCTGTAACATGGCAGTATTTTATTTGATTTAATCACTAGAACCATCTGAGGTTCCTATTTTACAATCAAAGAAATGGAGATTCTGAGAGTATTGAGTTTGTCCAAGGTCAAAGAGTGAGTGGCAGGTTCTTAACTATAAACTTATGCAGCCTGTAAAATAACCATAGGGTGATGGCATTTCATGAGCTGTTCTAGCTATGAGTAGGCTAGACCATGGTCCCAGTCTGCCCTTGTATTTCCTATCTTCCTTGGCCTATAAGCTAACAAATGTGCCTAGCGTCACTTCTGAGTCAGAACTTCAGGGATGACTCAGGGCATCAACACCTTCATCCACAATCCTCTGCTATGCTGGCCAGACCAGTCCTGAGCTCTTTGGTGCAGCCTCACCACCCACAGAGAAGAGCTCCCAACCATGGAATTGTGTAATGTGAACAAAAAGTAACACTTTGAAAGTATAAGCCAATGAGATGTGAGGACCACACAAGGTACAACTTATTCAGACCAATTCAGATATGATGATCCTTTTTGAAAAAATTTTTATGCATTTGTTTTTTGAAAGGCAGAGAGAGACAGACAGAAGCAAAGAGAGATCTCCCACGTCTGGTTCATTCTCCAGCTGTCCACCATAGTCAGGGATTGTCCTGAAGCCAGGATCTGGGAGCTCAGTCAGGTCTCCCATGTGGGTGGCAAGGACCCAGTACCTGAACCATCATCTGCTGCCTCTCAGGGAGGAAAACTGGAAGCAGCTGCAGAGCTGGGACTTGAGTCCAGGCATTCTCATCCAGGATGCAGACATCCTAAGAGGCATCTTAACAATTATGCCCAATGCCTGCCCTTGGACACAGTATTCTGTGTAATTGCTAACACGATCCAGTAAGACACATTACTAACTCAATTTTCCCAATCACACAAGTCAGTCTTTATGATTTTACATAACTTAACCCAAACCACATAATTACTAAATGGAGGCCGGCGCTGTGGCTTAACAGGCTAATCCTCTGCCTTGCGGCGCCGGCACACCGGGTTCTAGTCCCGGTTGGGGCACCGATCCTGTCCCGGTTGCCCCTCTTCCAGGCCAGCTCTCTGCTGTGGCCAGGGAGTGCAGTGGAGGATGGCCCAAGTTCTTGGGCCCTGCACCCCATGGGAGACCAGGAGAAGCACCTGGCTCCTGCCATCGGATCAGCACGTTGCGCCGGCCGTAGCACGCCTACCGCGGCGGCCATTGGAGGGTGAACCAACGGCAAAAAGGAAGACCTTTCTCTCTGTCTCCCTCTACTGTCCACTCTGCCTGTCAAAAAAATAAATAAATTAAAAAAAATTTTAAAAAAAAATTACTAAATGGATAGCAACATTGGGCAATCTGACCCCAAAATCTGAATGGTCCACGAACAATTGTATTCAAGTCAGTGGGACCCATTTCTTTGGAGGAACTACTTCTGAACTATTAAACAGTTCTATTAATCATAGTACTTTACGTAACATAATTTCCTAGGGAAGTTTTGGGTTAATGGAAAACTAAAAGCCTTATTATCTTACTAAGAAATACGACCAAGTTACACATTAGTTAATGACAATAGTTCTGTACTCTCTGTTCTCTCACAAAGCTTAAATGCAGCATTCTCATCACTGATTTTGAGATTTTTATTGACCGGCCTGGTCATAATTGCTTTATAATTTATAACTCCCCCAATGCTCTCCATTTCATCAGAAATGATGGATTTTGCAGGTTCCCATGGGAACCTATTATTGACCAAAAAAAAAAAAAATGCAAAGAGGCTTCTCAGCCTACCTAGTAAAAATGATCACTTATTTTACAATTAAAATATTATTCATATAACCGAAGAATCTGTAGCACATCTATTTGTATTCTTTCGGGAACAGACAGATGAACATCAAAGATTAAGATGTAAAGCTGTATATTTTTAATTCAAACCAAAGGAAGAACACAGCCAAGTCAATAAAGATAAATGAAGACCTTGTCTTTTCTGAGAACAGACCAACTAAAAGTCAGTTTTACATTTATATTCCAAAGTGCACAAGAATAATAGCAGACATCATTATTTCCCTATTAATGAAAGAAGGAAACCATAGTTAATATCCATGGTTTTGATAAATACTTTGTATGTTATAGCAAAAGATTTTGGTCATAGATTATAAACAATGAAATATACATCTGTGACTATTGGAGTAGGCCAATGTAAGTTAAATATATTTCTCTGAATACCATTTAAATTATTTCAGGGTTTTATCACTTTCATTTTTGAGGAACATATAATTATAAATATTATCAGGTACAGTACATGTTTATAATACATGTTTACAATGTGTACTGATCAAATCAGAGTAATTAGCATTTCCATCTCCTTATCATTTATGTTTGCAGCCCTTGAGATTCTCTCTTCTAGTTCTTTGTAAAATATATAGCAGGTTATTGTGAACTATAGTCCCACAGGGCTTATCTGTATGGTCCTGTATCTCTAAATTTTAAATTAAATTTAATATTACTACCCAGTAAAGAAATGCAGTTAAATTCTTCAAGAACTAAGTTCAAGGACAATTTGTTCTTCTGCAAAAAGGCAATGTCTTTTCATTTGAATGTATTTAAGTGAAAACATGCTGACAAAGACAGAAAAAGCTTTTGAGCTGATAGAAGTTCACAATACCCTCATTGTGCAAATAATAGAATTCAATGCACTATAGTAAAATGGTTGAATATAAACCTATCAACCAATCTGAGTGCCTAGCACCACCAAAGAAGCTTGGTTCAAGAGGCAACAAGAAACAGCATGGCAGGAAACAACCGAAAAAAAAGAGTGAAAAACACATATCAACTTTCTGTGGCTGCTGTAACAGATGCCCCAAAATTAATGGCTTGAAACAATGCAAAGTTATTCTCTCACAGTTCTGGATGTCAGAATTGTAGACTCTAGCAGTCCATAGTGTTGGGATCCTTCCTGGGGCCTCAGAGAGCATCTGATGGGCTGTTCTGAAAATTGCTAAAGTCGTAAGTTTCTAAAATCTGTGTTCCTTGGTTTTTCACCCCTGCCTCATACTACTCCCCCCTCTTGCTTTGCCTTCACATCTCCTAATACTACCTGCAATCGTCCTGTCTTCCTTTTATAAGGGCCTCTACTAGAACACTAAGCTCATCGGAAAAAAATCCTTAACTTAATCACATCTGCAATGTTAGGCAACACAATCTCATATGGAGATTAGAACATGAACATTTCTGGGTGCAGTCCTAAAGGCTATCACCTGGGGAAAAGAACGAAGAAAAAAAGGAAGACTTGTGATTACTGATTTAATAATAACAGCAATTATTATTATTCATTTGTTCAGAGAATATCTTTTGAGTCATTAATTTGTTTCAAAGAAGGATTGTACATGATAGACACATTCTAAAGAGGTGAATGAGATGCACTGGCCAGTGTTCAAATGCTCATGTTCATGGTCTGCCTATATCTAGATATTCAGAGTTAATATAAGAAATAAATTACATTGTGAACAGAACTTTAATGACGAGTTTTAAAAGTACTTTTGTTATTCAGTTCCTGCAAAATGCAAGAAAAAAATGCTTCAAAAATAAATTTGGTTCAAGGATGAAATTAATAAGGATGTTCACATGGATACTGCACAGAAAAAAGCAAATCAAAACCATGTATTTTTAAGAAGTTGTGAGTGAGGATGGTTCTTTTCCTGTGAGAAGTTGTTAACTACTGTAAAGAATGGATTGAAGGTAAAAGATAACTGAAGGTCTAGGAACACTCATTCTAATAGCATTTTCTCCTTGTAGAGATCTTCATGCTATTGCCATCGCTGGCAAAAACAAGAAACAAAGATGCTGGTGGGTAGATGAAAAAGGCAAGTAGTGACTAAGATCTTCTCTTTTTATGCCAAAGGGAAAATTAGATGTAGATTTCAGATTCTATCTATTCTTCCTAACAAGCAAATGGAAACACTTATAAAAGTAGAACAAATTCTGCCGCAGGACAATTTCAGGAATTATTATAATTTTGGAATTCATTTATTTTGATAGATTACTCCAATTATAGAAGCCATCATTTCCTGATGAACTTTTCAAATCATGGGACAGTCTCCAAAGATTTCTATATAGAAATGCATTATATAGGGGATTTCAACTGAATGGAGATGAAGAAAGGGAGTTTTTAATTAATGACACTACTAATTATTGTTGCGACTTCATTCAGCAAATTGCTGTTGATCTGTTAATTCATATCAAATAACATCTGGTACATGATAGGCATATTCTAAAAATGTGAGCCTAAATTAGCTACACTGACAACGTGTTCAAATGCTTATGGCCTGTCTAAATTGGATCTCTGGAGTTAAGAGTGCAAAATAGATCACTTTCTGCACACAACTTCAGTATTATGTTTTAAAAGGACTTTGATTGTTTGATTTATTTTATTATTATTTCTGAAGTAATAAAGACCACAGGGGAGAGATATAGCCTGTAAAACTTGTACAGTTCTGAAATTGCAAGTTATCAAATTGAGAAGGATCAAACACATAGAGAATGTAATGATTGGCAAAAATATTTGTGAAGCATACAAAAAACCAACGGTTAATTTTGGTGGAAACACAGACAGCACTGACAAATCTATTGATCTGTAAAAATGAACAACCCAAGAGAAAAATGATCAAAGGACTACAACCATAGTTACTGGAATGAAAGATTATAATTGAGCATTAAATACATGAAAAATGCTCAAAGTCTTCCATTTAGAGAAGATCATGGAACAAAATAAAATATTTTGCAACTCTTATTAGATTGTTAGAGACCATAAAATACATTCTTCCCCAGTATTTTAAGACAGCTAGAAAAAATAGGAGTTTCCACAGTTTGGGTTGAAGCAAATATTTATAAAATGTTTTTCTTAGAGGCATAACAGCAAACCTGAATGTAATATAAATATTCACTTACAGAGCCACTTTTATAAGCACAGTGCATTCATTAACATGCAATACTATGCAGCAAACAATTAAAATATGTCTATTTTTGGCTAGCAGTTCCCAAAGTGTGGTCTGAAAACATCTGAGCATCTCAGAGATCTTTACAAGGGATTCACAAGACTGAAATTATTTCATGACACTAAAAACATTATTGGCTTCCTTGCACTCTTTTCCTTAACCCTTACCATCCACAGATAGAGTGGAATTCTTTTAGAGGTCACATGATATGTTATGTGGCAAATAAATAGATAAGAAAATTAGCTGTGTTCTTTAAAAGCCAAATATAATGGAGATTTACAAAAATGTCAAAGATTTCACTTGTCATAAATTTTTTGTTTGTAAAAGAGTTGTTTTTAGAAAATGATATTCCAATTAATATTTGAAGATTTTATCATCTTTTAAATTCATAATTTTTAAAATTTTTCTTTCAGATACATAAATTTCATGCATTTCATATATTCAGATTTAGGAACATAGTGATTCGTGCCACCCTACTACCTTCCTTCCCACCTGCGCTCCCATCTTCTTCCTTCTCTTTGTCCTATTTCCACTCTTAATTTTTACAAACATCTATCTTCAGCTCACTTCATACTCAATAGATTAACCCTACAGTAGGTAAAGAGGTCAGTAAATAGTATGAAGGAAAAAACCACTGTTCCTCACCAGTAGAGACAAGGGCCGTAAAGAATCATCGAATCTCAATATGTGAGTTTCACTCCTATACATTACATGTTAGATACTTAATACTTTCTTTCTTTCTTTCTTTCTTTCTTTTTTTTTTTTTTTTTTTTTTTGGCAGGCAGAGTTAGACAGTGAGAGAGAGAGAGACACAGAAAGGTATTCTTTCCGTTGGTTCATCCCCCAAACGGCCACTATGGCCAGCGCGCTGCGCTCATCCGAAGCCAGGAGCCAGGTGCTTCCTCCTGGTCTCCCATGAGGGTGCAGGGCCCAAGCACTTGGGTCATCCTCCACTGCCCTCCCGGGCTACAGCAAAGAGCTGGACTGGAAGAGGAGCAACCGGAACAGAACTAGCGCCCCGACTGGGACTAGAACCTGGGGTGCCAGCGCCGCAGGCAGAGCATTAGCTAGTGAGCCGTGGCGCTGGCCCCAGATACTTTATACTTTTAAAATGATTAATTTGAATTTCTAGTATGGCAAATGTTGGCACAATAATAAAGTTAGATGAACATGTTTTTGGATTTTAAGAATGTGAACGGTGGTGTTTAGCATAGACCAAGAGCATTTGAACACCTGGCCAGTGCATCTAACTTGCATTCACCTTTTTTTTTTTTAATTTTTTTTTAATTTTTTTTTTATTTTTGACAGGCAGAGTGGACAGTGAGAGAGAGAGAGAGACAGAGAGAAAGGTCTTCCTTTGCCGTTCGTTCACCCTCTAATGGCCGCCGCGGTAGCGTGCTGCGGCCGGCGCACCGCGCTGTTCCGATGGCAGGAGCCAGGTGCTTATCCTGGTCTCCCATGGGGTGCAGGGCCCAAACACTTGGGCCATCCTCCACTGCACTCCCTGGCCACAGCAGAGAGCTGGCCTGGAAGAGGGGCAACCGGGACAGGATCAGTGCCCCGACCGGGACTAGAACCCGGTGTGCCAGCGCCGCAAGGCTGAGGATTAGCCTGTTGAGCCACGGCGCCGGCCCATTCACCTTTTTTAGAATGTGTTTACCATGTGCAAACCTTCTTTGAAATAAATTAATGACTCAATAGATATTCTCTGAACAAAAGAGTAATAATAACTGCTGTTATGATTGAGACTCCTGCAAGCCACATCAGACTGCCTGGGCTCAGTGCCTGCTCTAATTCCTCATAGTTTCTTGGTAGTCCAGAGCCTGAGAGGCAGCCGTGTTGACTCAGATCATTGGATTCCTGGATTGAGTTACGAGGCCTGGGCTGTTGGATATCTGGGGAGTGAAGCAATGGGTGTCATCTCTCTCTCTCTCTCCCTCTGCCTATCAGCCTCTCAAAAAACAATCAAACCAAAAACCAACACAAAACGGTCATGAGAAGTTCTAAAACTCTTATCTTGGCAAATGTGCTGTTTCTTAATAGAGAGCTTCGATCTAATCCTCTTTCCTTTGGAGCCCTATACTATAAATGCACATACAGAGAAAGAAGACAAAGGCAAAAAGGTATAAACGGGTAAGTGGAGAAGGGGGGCACAAAAGAGTTAAAGCTATGAATAAGCAAAAATAAAAGATTCCTGCACAACGTTCAAAGTATATTGAACAGTAACAGGTAACTGACATAAATGCCACGGACAAGATTAGCACAATGAGATTACATGTTAAAAATCTTCAGAAGATATTCTTTTTATAATATTTACCTTTTTGTTTAGTACTTATCTATATAACCATTATTTTTACATGTTAAAAATTTCTAACTAGTAATTATAATATTTGCAAATTAAAGAACATAAAAAAGGAATTTGTAAGTCCACTGCTGAGATTGTTATTGTTTTTGCTTATTTCATCTGTGTATTTTCTATTATAATTGAATTATTTATGAAGTCAGATGAGTTCATTTTTATCACATTTTTAGGTAAATAAACACTTTCAATGTTATTACAATTAGATCTTTAAGAATTTCCTCATTAGTAATTTTCAGTGGTATACTCCTATGGAACTTTATAAGAGTTTGACATTATTTTCAGGATTAAAATGAAGGGACATAGAGATTTGTATGTATCAGGCAAAGTGTGGGTAGCAGATGTTGGCAGCTGTGCCTCTAAGATCAGAGAAGCATCCTGAATTGTGAAAGCCCGTGTGCAGTGTCCTCATGACTGAGGGAGTAAAAGACTAGGCCAAATGTCACTGTCAGGAAATTCTTTAGGGAGTAAGAGAAAGGTCGCAGAAATATAGCAGCACTCCCTGCACCACCCAGGAAGAAAGCCAGCTGAGCTCTTTAGCATCGGGCCAGTTACCACGATTATTGGCTGTTGACAAATTGGTGGCCACAGCTGAAGGATGAGGCTACCTGCCAACGTTATCACCACAACCACGCACTACGGTCGACGGTGACCTTGCAGTTCAGGCACGAAGCTTAAGTTTCACTTTATCTAGGTCTTGGTCTGTAATAAGGAAGATTCAAAGGATACTTCCCACACAGGTATCCTCGCAGCCATGATAACAATGCTCATTAATACAAGCTAGTGAATTTCAAACAGGTCGTATCTGATTATGCCTGTATTCTGAGGGCTACCCAAAGACCAGCCAATCTCACAGATTTTCTGACTCTGTTCTCTAGATTGTTGTGCTTAACCTAACCAAAACATTTTATGTGACAACACGAAAAACAACTTTGGAGAAAAATTTTTATTCATTTGTTTGAGCGTCAAGGAGATGCAGGAGAAAGAAAGAGAACTTTCATTACTAGTTCACTGCCTAAATGCTCAGAGCACCCGGGGCTGGACCAGGCCAAAGCTAGGAGCCTAACGCCCAATCATGGTTTCCCAAGTAGGTGGTAGAGATCCTAGCACTTGAACCTTCACTTGCTTCCTCCCAGAGTGTGTACTAGCAGAAAGCTGGAATTGGAAGGGGAGCTCTGATTCTAACTCAGGCCCTTCAAATGAGATGTGGGCAACCCAAGTGGTGTCTTGACAACTATGCCAAATGTCCACCCCTAAGGCTTTCCATTTTAGAATTTTTGTTTGAAATATCCAATTCACAAGAGGCAAAGTCAAGTGTCGCTTTTATGTTTAAAATGTAGGGTATGCCAGGAAGCAAATACTTAGAAGGAAGAATTAGACTGAGACCCGCCAGAAACCTACAGGGTGACATAAGATTAGAAAGTGGTAATTTGGCACCTCTGACATATCACAAGGGTCCCTGTGGGAAGCAGTAGCAGAGCCCTGTAGTATTTCCTGGGGTTATAGCTTGGAAGATAAAGGAATGCTGGAATACATCATTTAAAATGAAATAGTCCACCAGATATAGTCAGCCAGATCACATGATCATTGAGACACAAAACCAACCAATAACATCCTCACCAGGATTCACAAAGAATGCCAACTTGACCTTTAGTGTTTAAAATAATTATCACAGGAATGTTTGCTGTGGTATAGTGGGTAAATCTTTGCTGCAGCACTGGAACCCTATATGGGCGCTGGTTCAAGTCCCAGATACTTTACTTCTGATCCAGTTCCCTGCCAATGAGCCTGGGAAAGCAGTATAAGATGGCCCAAGTCCTTGGACCCCTGTATCCATATTGGAAACCTGGGAGAAGCTCCTGGCTCCTGGCTCCTGGCTCCTGGCTTTGGACTGGCTCAGCTCCAGCCATTGCAGCCATTTGGAGAGTGAGCCAACAGATGGAAGATATCTCTCTCTTCCTTTCTCTCTCTCTGTAACTCTGCCTTTTAAATAAATAAACAAATCTTGGAAAAAAAGTGATTATTACTGGGCCTTTAGAGTTTCACATTTCCTTGAAACTAAATGCTCATTTTATGGTTGTTCAGAGTTCCAGAGATAATTCTGATGCTCGCGAAATTAAATATTCTGCCTTGATCTCATAAAGTATTTATGTTAATCATTGGAGTTTTCCTCCACCTGATTTATTGAAATATAATCAATAAACAAATTTTTATATATTCAAGGTGTACAGTGTGATGTTTTTATATATGCATACAGTGAAATAATTGAAAAATCAAGCTAATGAACATATCTATCAGCTCATGTTTCAATTTGAGCAGGAAGAAAGGAGGAGGGTGGGAGTATGGGCAGGAGGGAGGGTAGGAAGTATCACTATGTTCCTAAATCTGCAGGTATGAAATACGTGAAATTTGTATACACTGAATAAAATTTTAGAAAAAGAGTAAAATCTAGTATCAATAAACTTCAAGTATAAAATATACATCATTAACTATTATCACCATGTTTGCCTGATTTGTCTGACAAGTACATATTTGTACATTTTGGGCAAACTCTTCCCTTTTCCACTATCCCTCTACTCCTGGTAACCAGTTTTCTACTTTCTCTATTTCTATGAGTTCAACTTTGCTAGATTCCATATACAAGTGAAATGATGTAGTATTTGTCTTTCTTTGGCTTACATTAACAGGAATAAATGGTACTTGATCATGTTATAAGATCTTTTTTAATGTACTATTGAACTTGATTTGCTAGTATTTTGCTGGATATTTTTTCATTAGTTTTCATTAGTAGTGTCTGGCTTTGGTATCAGAGTGAGGCTGGCATAGGAAAATGAATTTGAAAATTCCCTCCTCTTCGGTTTTATGGAAGAATTTGTGAAGGATCATTATCAATTTTTAAAATAGTTGGTATAACTCTCCAGTGAAACCAGCAGATCTTGGGCTGTTCTTTGATGAGCTATTTTTGATTAATGATTCAATCTCTTGACTTCTTATTGGTTATTTATATTTTATATTTCAACATGATTCAGTCTTTATAGGTTGCTTCTTTCCATGAATTTTTCCATTTGTTCTAGGCTATCCAATTTGTTGGTATGTAATTGCCCGTAATAGAGTTTTATGATCCTTTTAACTCTTTGATATCAATTGTAAAGTCTCTCCTTTCTTTTCTGATTTTCTTTATTTGAATCTCTCCCTTTTATTCTTAGTGAAAGTTTTACTAATTTTTTCATTAAAATCCAACTCTCAGTTTTGTTCATCTTTTCTTTCGTCTTTCTAGTCTCTATTTCATTTATTCCTGCTCTGATCTTTATTATTTCCTCTATTAAACTTAGGATTTGTTTATTCCTATCCCAGTTCATTGGGGTGTAAAGTTAGATTGCTTATGTGAAATATTTCTTTTTACTTTATATAGGCATTTCTTGCTGCAAACTTCCCTATAGTATTGCTTTTATTGCATCCCATAAGTTTTGGTATGCAGTGTTTACATTTTCATTTGTCCAAAGATTATTTTTTATTTACCTTTTGATTTTTCTTTGACCCATTCATTGCTCATGAGTGTGTGGTTTAATTTCCACATATTTGTGAATGTTTTGGCATTCCTTCAGTTATTGTTTCTACTTTTATACCATTGTGGTTGGAAAATATGCTTAAATGTGACTGCAATCCTCATAAACTTATTGATATTTGTTTTGTGGTTTAATGTATGATCTATTCGGGAGAATGTTCCATGAATTCTTGAGAAGGATGTTTTTGCCTATAGATAGGATGCTATGTATATATCTGTTAGGTTAATTTGGTATAAATATAATTGAAGCCCAATATTTCCTTACCAGTGTTCTGTCTGGATGACCTATGCATTATTGAGGGTTGAATTTTGAAGTCCTTACCAGTATTATACTGCTGTTTATTTGTGCCTTCAGATCTGTTAATGGTCACTTAATATATCTGGGTGGCCTGATGTTGAATGCATATATACTACACATGCATGTATAATAGTTACATTTCTTGGATGAATTTATCACCTTATCATAAGTGACTTTCTGTATCACTTTTTAATATTTTTGACTTACAATCTATATATATATATGTATATATATATATATATATATATATATATATATATATATAGCTACCCCTGCTCTTTGTTGGTTTGCATTAGCATAGAACATCACTTCCCATCCCTGCTCTTTTAGTCTATGTGCTGTTAAAGTTGAAGTCAGTCTGTATTTGGTGGTGGATGACTGGGTTTTTTCTTTAAGATTTATTTATTTGAAAGAGCTACAGACAGAGATCCACTATCCACTAGTTTACTCCTCAAACAGCTGCAATGGCCAGCACTGGACTATGCCAAAGCCAGGAGACAGGAATTACATCTTCCGTTTCCCAGGCCATTAGCAGGGTGCTGGATAGGAAGTGGAGCAGCTGGAACACAAACTCGCCCCCATATTGCAGGCTGCAACTTTACTCACTACTCACAATGCCACAATGCAGGCCCCATGATTGGGTTTTTCAAAAAAATTCATCCAACTACTGTATGTCTTTTCATTTGAAAATTTAGTCCAATCACATTTAAAGTAAGTATTGATAAGGTCATAATTATATTGCTATTTGGCTAATTGTTCTGTGGCTGTTTTATACGCCTTTGTTCCTTTCTTCTACTCTTGCTGTCTTCCTTTGTGAATTGGTTATTTTCTGTACGTTTTGATTCATTTGATTTTATTCTTTGTGTGGAGACTACAGATTTTTTCTTTTACGGTTACCTTGATCCTTATGTAGTAAACCTTATATTTATAAAAGTCTGTTTTAAACATGTAAGAATTTAACATACAAATGCTCCACCGTTTTACTCTTCCCTATTTTCAGTTTTTTATGTTGCAATTTACATTTTTATATTGTGTTTCCATTACCAAGCTATTACAGCTAGAATTGTTTTTCATACTCTGTCTTCTAACCATTATGTCAGAGTTGTAAGTCACACACCCCCCATCATAGTATCAGAGTATTCTGACTTAACTATGAATTTTTCTTTATCTATGAGTTTCTACTTTCACATGTTTTCATGTTACTAATTAGCATCAATTCATTTCAGCTTGAAGAACTCCCTTTGCCATTGCTTACAAGGCAAGTCTAATGATGATAAATCCCTCGGATTCAATTAGTTTGAGCAAGTCTTATCTTTCCATTTCTGAAGTATAGCTTTGTCAGGTGAAGCATTCTTGGTGGTAACTTTTAAAGATTTATTTATTTATTTGAAAGGCATGGTGAGGGGGAGGTGGTGAGAGGGAAACATATCTTCCATTTTCTAGTTCACACCTCAAATGGCTGCAACAGTGAGGGCTGCATCACGCTGAAGCCAGAAGCCGGGATCTGTATCCTGATCTTCCACATGGGTGGCAAGGACTCGGATACTTGAGCCATCAGCCTGCTTCCCAGGCACAGTAGCAGGGAACTGGATTGGAAGCCTAATAGCTGGGACTCAAACTGGCACTCTGATATAGGATGCTGACGTCACAAACATCAGTTTAACACACTGCATCACAATACTTGTTGAGGCACTTTTTTTTTTAAAAAAAAAGTGCTTTGAATATATCATTCCACTCTTTTCTGGCCTGCCAGGTTGCTGGCAAGTCCACTGATATTCTCATGTAGGTTCCTTTGTATGTGATAAACCTGTTACTCCCCCTGCTTTCAAAATTCTCCTTGATTTTTGACACTGCAGTTATAACGTATCTTAATGAAGACTCCCAAGGGTTGAATCCACTTAAAGACTTTTGAGTTTCAAATACCTGCATGTCTATATCTCTCTGAAGATTTGGAAAATGTTCAGTTTGTTTTTTTTTTTTTTTTAATAATCATTAATCATTCTTTCCTTTTCTTTCTCTTCTGCTGAGCTTGCATTCTTGATGGTATCCCATAAATCACATAGGGTTTGTTAATTTCTTTTCATTCTTTTATTTTTCTCCTCCGACTAGACAGTTTCAAATTCTATGTCTTTGAGTGCAAAATTCCTCTTTGTCCTGGTTGACTATGTGTGCTGCTGACACTACTGGGTTTTTCATGTCATTTGTTGACTTCTTCAACACAATCTTTTTTTGGTTCCTCTTATAATTTCTATATCCTTATTAAACTTCTCTTTTTTGTTCATGTATTATTTTGCTGATTTTATTCAGTAGTTTGTGCTCTTTCACAATTAATGATCAGTTATTAATGATCAGTTTGACCATTTTGAAGAAATAAATTAATTGTATGATTTTGAACTGGGGGTGTATCATAAATGATTAGTATGAAACTTAATAAATAAAGAGACAGTAATAGATCAGTGGTTGGGTTAGAAGATGCCTGGGGAATTCACCTAAGTCTTAAGCAATTACTAGTATTTTCATTATTCCCAATTTACACATGGGAAAACTAGGAATATCAGAGAGTAAGTAACCTGCCTAAAATTGTTGATAAAAATATGTCAAGATCCTAAGTTTACTTCAAATCTAATGATTCCTGTTTTAATAATCATTGATAATCATTTGATAGATTTTTTCATTTATTTATTTTATGGCTTTGAGTTTGCTATATTAAAAATTTTATTTTGTGTGCATCTTAAATTATGGATCATGTAAAAATCGCTTTGAGTTATAAATGTACAATTGTAAAGCCTGCAAAGACCTTGCACGGCATGTTCTACTTTTGTTTATTTATTTCTTCATTTTCTTCTTTCCTTCACCATTTATCTCCTTCATTTATTCTGGCTCCAAGAATACAAAGGGTAACCAAGGTAACAATGAAGAAAAGTAGGCCTGGAACTCACACTCTTAGCATCTCTTCAGTCTCATTAAGAGAACTTGATTACCATAGTATGAGCAAACATACCTCGGTCTCTCGTGTTTCTTCTTTTCACTCACTTTGGCATCGTTCAAACTACAAGTAAAAGTGAAAGTAAAAAGCATATGGTAGCCCTATGTAATTCCTTTGTATGTGAAAGTTGTTTAAAAATCTACTATGAGCAAATTTTCAGGGAATCAAAAGTTCTTACAGAAAATTGTGTCATTTTAAGAACGCTATTTTTTTCACAGAACGCTAAAGAACTAGATAGTTAAACATTTACTGGTACAAGGTCATTGCATCAGTGAAATGGCTTTAACTTAACATAAATCAACTTTGCACTTCTGTGCATCCCTTCTTTAAGGGCGGACAGAAGAACCAGGGCTGAAGGTTATTGGAATTCTTGCTTCTCTGCACTTATTGAAGTATCAGGCCAGCTCCTTACGCTTCTGCCGCTCTGCTGGGGGTTTAAGACCTAACAATGCTGCAGACACTGTTGTAGACGAATGCACAAGTGGCAAAGGGTTTGAACTGCAATGTGTGAGCTAAACAACTTCTTGTGTTGGATGTTCTCAGCAGAAATAAAAATGGAAGAGTCCAAAAGCCAGATGAGATTGGGCATGTTCAGGCTGGTATGGCTTCAAACAAAAGCCAGTTTCAGTTAAGTATTAAAATTCTCCTCCAAGGAAGTTCTCTAGGGGACTCCTGGCCTCCGTATCTGTATGTTACATACATCCTCACTCCCTACGAAATACTTTTACAGAGACTTCCGAATGAAGTATTATTGATCACAGTCAGAAGAACTCATGTTCTGAAATTTCTGGGGGCTGGCACTGTGGCTCATTTGGTTAATCCTCCGCCTGTGGTGCCAGCATCCCATATGGGCGCTGGGTTCTAGTCCCGGCTGCTCCTCTTTCAGTCCAGCTCTCTGCTGTAGCCCGGGAGGGCAGTGGAGGATGGCCCAAGTGCTTGGGCCCTGCACCCGCATGGGAGACCAGGAGGAAGCACCTGGCTCCTGGCTTCGGATTGGCGTAGCTCCGGCCATAGTGGCCATTTGTGGGGTGAACCAATGGAAGGAAGACCTTTCTCTCTCTCTCTCTCATTGTCTAACTCTATCTGTCAAATAAATAATAAAAAAAAATTCTTCCTTCTGCTTTTCAGTATTGGTAACGACCTCTGCTGCGTCTTCACTACTGTTGCTTGCAATCTATTGAGTTTGTTTGTGAGACAGGTAGGTTAGAAATGAAAAGCACAGCATGTGAGATCAGGGAAAAGCTGAAAACAGCACTAAGCACATTGTTTATATCTGCTCCAGAAGATTTCTATGCACACAAATCAAAATCCTCCATTCTTAAACTAAACTGTTGGCTTTAGTGCCATTAATCTGCCAGTTTAACCAGATTGTTTAAAGTTGCTAATATTGCAAAATAATTCCTTTTGGATTTCCCCAGCAAAACTTTATCAAAAATACCTCAAGAGAAATGTAACAGTGGACAAAAAAAAAAAAAAAAAGAATACCACTCACTAAAAATTATCTGCCCAATATAATTAGTCAATAAGTGTATGGAAACACAGTCCAGAGAAACAAAACAACTTCCTGACAAAATACTACTCCATGTCATTAAATTTTCTCAAACAGTTCAAAATTAAGACATATTTTTTGATTAATTCCCTTGACCAAAGTAATAGAGAGAGAGAGAGAGAGAGAGAGAGAGAGAGAGAGTAACTCTGCAAGTTTTAACAAGATATGGTAGAAGGCTAAGCATGAGACTTGGGGCTGGAATGCAGTATAGACAAACAATTCTTCCCAACAGAGGAATTCTCATTTTTATGGTCTTTTCCAGTCTTCCCCCTGCATGCAGCCTTTGAAGAACATTCTCATACCTGCGTTCTGTCTAAATGCCTGATGTTAAAATAGGGGACTTGTTGGAAATTTTTATCAAGTCTTTTGTAAATGGCTTACAGATAACACTTTGATAAACAACACGCTTTCAGCAGAATCAACTGTAAGCAGAAGATAAATACTAAAAAAAAAATAAAGTAGCATGCTCAATGCTTGGGATAAAATAGTTTCCTTTTATTCTCCACTGTCCCCATCTCTATTCTCCTCTGGCTGTTTCACAATACTCCACAACATATTGAAGATAAGAAGATGACGGCTCTGTTGGCAGCTCCAGAGAAGTGAGATGGGAAGATTCCAGTTGGATGGGAGAGAGAAAGGAAATTCCAGCAGAGAACCGGAAATACGTCTCATCTACCTAAGCAGCATGTTCAGCAAGTTGTACATCAAGAAATGAGTAAAGGAACTCTGAGTGAGCACACTGGCCTAGCAGCAGCAGGCTGGATGTAGAAGACACACAGTAGTGTGCTCTCTCTCTCTCTTTAAAGATTTATTTATTTATCTGAAAGAGTTACACAGAGAGAGAAGGAGATGCAGAGAGAGAGAGAAGGAGATGCAGAGACAGAGAGGTCTTCCATCTGCTGATTCACTCCCCAATTGGCCTCAACAACCAGTGCTGCGCCGATTCAAAGCCAGGCGCTTCCTCAGGGTCTCCCATGTGGGTGCAGGGGCCCAAAGACTTGGGCCATCTTCTACAGCTTTCCCAGGCCACAGCAGAGAGCTGGATTGGAAGTGGAGCAGCTAGGTCTCGAATGGGCACCCATATGGGATGCCGGCACTGCATGCCGCGGCTTTACCCTCTATGCCACAGCGCCGGCCCCCACGCAGTATCTCTTGACCTTTCTTTCCACTATACAGGATATTACTGGACACACAGTTATGTTTACAATGGAAGTAAAAGCAAATGCTCAAGCATGTAAATTGATTGCAGACAATGCAAACATTTCCATTCGGCCTTGCTAAGCCCTCTAAAAACACACACAGGAAACAAAATCATTAGTTTTTCACAAATTAATCCTCCTCTATACTGCTCAGTATCCAATCCAACATCTGTTACTTTTGCTAGTTAGTGATCTGCCTCAGATTGTCCCTTTTAAGTCCTGTCTTTAGAAAATTGAAGTTTGTAATTTTAACTCTTTGAGCTTAATAAAGATATATATATTTAAATATTTCCAATTGAAAGACGGGTCTGGTCTTCTCAGATCATTCAGTATTTAGGGATGAATTATTGAAGACAATGTATTTGATGGATTGTTATCTATATTCCAAGTTACTTAGTGCTAAACACCTTTCAGAAGAGTAAGTATACTTATCAACTGAACAGTATAAGTATACTTACTCAACAACTATTGTCAAGTCACCTGTTTATATTTAAACAGAATAAGTAACAATAACAGTTGCAGGCACACAGCTAGAAAGAGAGAAGGCAAGAGAATTCAGGAAGTAGGGGAGCTATATCACAGCAGAGATCTGGGGCTCCCTAAGGTATAAATTTTTCATGCCTGGTAAATGATTTCCAGAGAGCAGGGACTAATATTCAGGTCGGCAGATAAAGAGTACAGAGTTATGCTACTCTGAACACACACACACACACACACTTCAAGTACCGTTTTTGCTGAAGCGAGGAAATTATGAATTTGGCTACTACTGAGAAGTCAAGGACACATGCAAGGGGAACGGAGAGAAATGGTTCACAGTTTCAGGATGCTGTGAGGCTACCATGAAGCAGATTTTGCTGTGGTCCAAAATATTTGACAGAGACACAATCTGACCATTCTACAGCCCGCCACGTTGCTATTAGTTGGTGTGTAAGTTACTTAGCAAATAGGTTGCATCTGGATTCACTCATTAATTTTCCTAGGCATTGCATTTGTTCCAGCTATGTGTAAGATGCAGGGAGATATCTAAATAGCTTGTCATTCTGGTTCAAAAAGCTTACCCAGCTTACTCTAACAGGGGTAACACACTATGGAATCTAGGGAAAGTCTGAACATAAGTCAGAACTCAGGCTTCCTGGACTGGTTCAGTTGCCAACAAAGGAGCCATGTGATTTGGGGGGGCAGGTAACCTTCTAGGTACCAGCATGAATGAGATGAGGTCAAGCCTAAGAACCCTGATGATTCAAAATGTCTAAGATTTCAAGACATCAACTCAAAGTCGGTCGTGTGCATGGGAGAAAAAACAAGGTAATTCCTGCCACAAGAAAATCAGTAAGTGTAGACACTGGACCACCATCCTGATAGTTGGGTAGCCCTAAAAAATATAAAATCAAATAAAAACAAAGCCCTAAAATGCACAGAATCCATTAGCTTGTTGGTTGTTTTCACTGCGAATTGTTCCTGCTGAACTTGACTGATGGCCATTCAGGTTGGAATGCATATACTAGCGGTGGGGGTGGGGAGGTGGTGACATTTTCCTTAGTGGTAAAGACAGCAGTTGGGTGCCCGCATTCCATGTGGCAGTGTCTAGCTTTGATAACCAGCCCTGGCTCCTTGCTCCAGCTTCCTGTTAATGCTGATCCTTGGAGGCAGCAGATTGTTCAAGTAAGTGTGTCCCTGCCACCCACATGGCTAACCTGGACTGTGTTCTTGGTCATAGGTTGATCCCCACCAGGGCCTGTTGTGGGCATTGGACATGTGAACCAGCAGATGGGAGCTCTGTCTCTAATTAATTAATCAACAACAAAGTACACATCTACAGACATTTTCAAAGTGAAGTTCATGGAAATTCTGGAGCTCCAGCTTTGTGGAAGTTTCTCTAGCAATTACACAAGGAGAGCTTGGTTCTTGCTCCCATGACCCCATAGCAGTAACATCATATTGGGCCAGGCACCTAACCTTTCACAAATAATTAGAATTCTTATGTAAGCTATACTAGAATTACATTCTAATCCCAATCTCCATGATTCCTAGACTACTGAATTTCTCTCTTACAAGCCTTTTTACAACCAAATTGGTAATGGTATGTGTACCAGTTTGGTATCCCAATGGAATGATATGTCATTTCATGAGGTTCTATCACTAATAATTCTTCTCCCACAACTTCTACTGTTTATGAAAATCTTTGTTGCACCATAGAGGAAAAAAAAAAATCTCAGGGTACTGAAGTGATTGCCCACTCAAGTAAATGTCAAATTAAGTATAAGTAAACTACTCAAATAGGTAGTGCAAAGATAGTCCAAGGAAAACTATGCCAATTATGCCAATTCCTTCATTATAATAATTCTTCACCGATGTTAGCACCAGGAAGTTTATTCCTGGTGAAAGGGAACAGCAGTATATTCCCATACGGTGAATGAAGGCTGCATGCGAGCAAGCTTGGGAACTGGTTAAAACTGTAATCCTATATAACAATTGCCAAAGAAATCTAGCTCATAAACCACACAAAATGAAAGTTTGAAAGAAAGAATGCTACATTTGCCTTTATAGATGTATCTATTGATTCCTGATGAACCAAGAAACTAAAAACTCACATCAAAGAATTTGTGTTTAATTTTGCACAGAATACTTTTTATCATCACTGAGGCTTTCTGAAATTCAGTTATATTAGTGCACCAAACACAGTTGCAATATATTCCATTTCTGCACTCTGCTCAAGTCTCATATCAATACATTTCCACAATACCTGCTCTTCTTACAATGTGTATTCTGAGAATAAGCAATCAGTATGACATCTTTAAATACTGGTTGTTGAATGTCCGTTTTAAACCTTTGTCACTGTCATTGTCATTGTTAACCACTTATTTCTTCAGTATGCTAATCAACTACTTCAGATACAATATAAACCCCATCAACTGCTATATTTTGTCATTGCTATAGTTAGAAAGAACTAAATGCTTTTTAAGTTACACTATTTTAAAATATTTCTCAAGTTGTTTCTTGGAAGCTGAACATATTGCTTTCTCAAACTTGAATAATTTTCAGAATGTTGTGCCTCCCACACAATAAAAGAAATCTTGTCCGAAGCCACTGGTAATGAGCCGCTTTAATAAAAGTTAGCACTGGCCGGCGCCATGGCTCACTAGGCTAATCCTCCGCCTTGCAGGGCCGGCACACCAGGTTCTAGTCCTGGTCAGGGTGTCGGATTCTGTCCCGGTTGCTCCTCTTCCAGGCCAGCTCTCTGCTGTGGCCCGGGAGTGCAGTGGAGGATGGCCCATGTGCTTGAGCCCTGCACCTGCATGGGAGACCAGGAGAAGCACCTGACTCCTGGCTTCAGATCAGCGTGGTACGCCAGCCACAGTGCACCAGCCACAGCAGCCATTGGAAGGTGAACCAATGGTAAAGGAATACCTTTCTCTCTGTCTGTCTCTCTCTCTCTCACTGTCCACTCTGCTTGTCAAAAAAAAAAAAAAAAGAAAGAAAGAAAAAAGAAAAGTTAGCACTATGAGATGAGTCCCAGCATAGTAGTTTCCTAAACGAATTCCCCAAATAATTCAGTCTGTTGCTATAAGAGGATGAGAAAGAAGAGAGATACGAAGAGAAAGAAATATTAGCTTGCCTTTATGTGTTTGTCTATGGATTTTTAGTAATACCTCTTTATGACTAAGAACAGACAGGAGCAAAGAACCTACCTCTCAGGGAAACTGAAGAGAGTCTGTTCAACTACTCATCCGCTCCCTGATCTATTCCCTCAGCCAGCCACTCATGTATGCATTTATCCATTTGTTCACGAGAGACTGACAAGTATTCTTCTTTCACTTTGGCCAGTGCACCTCTTTAAAGAAAAATCTGTTGCTGCAAGACAATTTCTATTTTTTTATTTTTTAAGATTTATATATTTTTATTTGAAAGTCAGTTACAGAGAGAGAGAGAGGCACACATACACACACACACACACAGAGAGAGAGAGAGAGAGAGAGGGAGAGGGAGAGAGAGAGAGAGATCTTCCACCCACTGGTTCACTCCCAAGATGAACACAACAGATGGACTGGCCCAGGCCGAAGCCAGGAGCTAGGTGATTCATTCAGGTCTCCTATTGGGTGGCAGGGGCCCAAACACTTGGGCCATCTTCTGATGCTTTCCCAGGCCATTAGCAGAGAGCTGGATTGGAAATGGAGCAGTCGAGACACAAACTGGCCAGCATGGCGGCTTTACCCGCTATCCCACAATGCTGGCCCCAGTTCGATCTCAACTGAGAACAATTTCAGTAACTGATTGGGGCCAGTGGTTAATGAGTGAGGTTTTGCTGTTGTTGTGATTGTTGTTCATGTGTCTTGTTCCAAGAGCTTGGGAACAGTTTGGTAACAATTTCTTTCTTGTGTCAAGAGTTTTACTCAGAACCACGCAGTCACACCAAATCCTAAAAACAACACGTGGCGAGACAGTGAGCAAGTGAGGAAAAAGGACTGGCCAAGGATTCAGGTGAGTAGAGATCCAATTCAATCAGTCACTGGCTGCACATTGTCCCTAGATGAAGAGAATCATCTCCGTGGACCTTCTGAACAAAGGCGTCCTTTGTTACTAAAGGCAATTCTTACAGACGTAAGCTCCCAACACAGAGGCTGGATCTGAAGTGTTCCAGTCTGGGTACTGGGGTATGGCGGGGCCACCACTGAAGATGTCATTGTTTCCTTTTTTCTAACCATCTTTTGTAGGGTCAATAAGTCTAGTTTTACAAATTTTATTTATTTTGATTTTCTTTGAAATGCAGAAAAAAGGATAGGGAGAGAGAGAGAGAGAGAGAGAGAGAGAGAGAGAGAGAGAGACTCTCCTATTTGCTGGTTCACTCTCCAAACACCTGCAACAGCTGAGGGTTGGCCCAGATTGAAGCCAGGAGCCAGCAGTGAAGCTGGGACTCCAACCCAGACGCTCTATTATGGGATATGGGTATTCCAAGCATCATATAACAGGTACGTCAAGTGCCTTTGCAAAGGAGAATAACTCTCTCTTTTTTTTTTAAAGATTTATTTATTTGTTTGAAAGTCAGAGTTAACACAGAGGGGAGAGACAGAGAGAGGCAGAGAGAGGTCTTCTGTCTGCTGGTTCACTCCCCAGTTGGCTGCAATGGCCAGAGCCACAGTGCTGGCCCCGAAGGTGAATAAGTATTAAAAAGTACATTATATCTTATTTGCACCTGGTATCTGAAGCCGTAGTTACTTAGCTTGTTGGAAAAGGACAATCTCTCAGGATGAACAACAACTCCAGGATACTGAAAACAGCAGGCCTGATTTGCGTGACAACTCCAGCATTTTGACAGTGCCAGGGTGAGTGGACAGCTTGGGAACTCACCTCCCTGGTGCAGACACAATGTCTTCATCTATAAAATGAAAAACCCTTGCCAAGCTTCCTCCAGTTTACCCATATCAGCAAGTTTTCTTGGGTTCTTGAATTGGCTTCTGAGGATGGAAGTTGCTACCACGTTGGAAAACACAAAATGAATCTACAGGATTCTAGATCTCATGTAAAATCTGAAAGTATGAATAACAGATTGTGGAAAAGCCCCTTTGATAAGATAGTGTGCAAGTACTAGAAGTACAATTCATCTCCAACGTTTTAACTTTGAGCTAAATCAGCATCTTTGATAGTATTACATTTTTCTGAAAATACAATATATGAACTAGATGTGCTTTATTAATTTTTTGGGCAATTGGAAGATAGTAAATGAAAATATTCTTCATTTCCTTAGAGTTGTCAAACTATCTTTTAAATGGAGTCATCTTTCATTTTTTGCTGCAGAGTTATCAGCTAGTTAACAGCATTCCATCAAAAATTGTACAGTGGAGCTGGCACTGTGGCACAGTGGGCGAAGCCACTGCCTAACTGCATCAGCAGTCCATATGGGCGCCGGTTCAAGTCCCAGCTGCTCCTCTTCCTATCCAGCTCTCTGCTATGGCCTGAGAAAGCATTAGAAGATAGCCCATGTGCTTGGGCCGCTGCACCCATGCAGGAGACCCAGAGGAAGCTCCTGGCTTGTGGCTTCAGATTGGCTCAGCTCTGGCCACTGCAGCCATTTGGGGATGAAAGAGTAGATGGAAGACCTTTCTCTCTGTCTCTCTCCCTCTGTCTATACTCTCCCTCTGTCTATACTCTACCTCTCGAACAAATAAATATTTTAAAAAATTGTACAGCACCCATTTAAAACCCAGCTCTTCCACCCATGGCATGCAAGACTTTAGGCCATTTATTTAACTGTTCAAAGATTACACACTATTAAAAGCGTATAGTTAGGATTAATAATCATATTCATTTCAAATGAGTCTGATGATTAAATAATAGAGTACTTAGAAAGTACTGACATATATAAATATATACACACATATATGTATACATATATACATATGTATACATATATACATATATATGTATACATATATATACATATATACATATATCATAAGTAATTTTATTTTCTTTTACATGTTCTTATTATTAATGGGATTCCTTAGAAGTTTTGAAAGCAAAATGCAGTTCCTCCACTATAGTATGAATCAACAGGGCTGTCAAGCTAGCTTGTCAGTGCTGTGTGCTGATGGTGCCAGTCAATGATCAGATGGCTGTATAGTGTGTGTTAGTCATTACTATAGCTATTTCAATTTCCAATTCAACATTTAGTTACAATACTAGCATTTAGTTACAACAATAGCATTAGTTGAAATGCTGTTTGCAATTTTAGCTATCACAAGTCAAAAGTTCCCTGTAGCCATTGTTCACAATAAAATCTCATGGTTCCTCCTACTCAATGTTTTCACACACCCTATCTTTGCCCATATATATATATATATATATATATATATATATATCTGCAAGACTGAATACAACTTATCTTTTGGTACCACATCAAATTGCCTCTTCATGGCATCTTCTCTGCTCATCCCATCTGACAGGCCATCTTTTGCATTTCAAGTACACTTCTTGTGTCATTTTTCACTTTTTACTTTATATATTTTAGCTACCATTCTATCAGTCTTCTATTGGTGGTGCACACTTGATGCCATCAGACAACACATACTTAATTTCTTACAGTTCTGTGGGATGGAAGCCCTGCATGGGTGTCACCAGGGTTGTAATTCTTTTCTGGCTGCTCTGTGACAGAATCCAATTTCTTGACTTTTTTGGTTGCTAGAGGTCACCCATATTCCTTGGATCATGGCCCTGTCCTTCCATTTCCAAAGCCTGCAAAAATGTGCAAGAGTTCTCATGGTGCATCATTCTGGTTTCCTCTTCTCTCAGATTTTACAAATCTCTGTGATTACACTGAGCCTATGTGGAGAATCCCAGGTACTTTCCCTACTGTAAGATCCTTGGCTTAGCCACCCAATTTCAGCTGCAGCTTTAAACCCCTTTTAACCGTGTAACATGACATCTACGCAGGTTCGAGGTATTAGGACACACTGAGTGGACCATTACCCTGCCTGCCACGGTAACGAACAGCAGAGGTCTACAGCTTACAATCAAGTGAGCTGAGTAGGAGATATAGGCAAAACAGATGAACAGCTGATCACAGGGAGGCTTGTAAGTAGTGATAACAGTTAAGAAAGAAATAAAAGAGATGAACCCATAGATGACAAAAGGGATCTTTTTGGATAGATAGGAGATGTCACTGACTAGATGACATTCACGCTGAGATTGGTGTAGACAAAGTAGAATCAGGAAAGGCTAGGCTAGAACAAGGAAGAACGATTTTGCAGGCAGTTGAAACTACAGAACAAAGTTCCGAAGGCAAAAGAGAGGTTATCGTGTTTGATGAACCACAGAGAGGCCATGGAACTACAGTGCAGTGGGTTCAGGGGAGAGCAGAAGGTGTTAGTCCTGGAGAAGGATCAGCACCATACCCAATCCTACAAGGGCCTGGACTTTATTGGAAAGGTAATGGGAGGTTGCCAACAGAGTGAAAGGAAGGTGTTGTGATCAATTTGAAGTTTTAAAAGATCAGACTGCTTTGCAAAGACTATGCCTTAGGCCTTTGGGACTGCAATAATAAAATAACAAAGTTGGTGGTTTCAAAAATAACAAAAAAATAAAAATAATTGCCGCAGTTCTGTAGACTGAGAAGGCCAAGATCAGGGCAGCAGCAGATTGGGTGTCTGCTGAGGGCCACTGTCTCAATGATGGCGCTTTCATTCAGCTTCCTCACTTAGACGAAGGGCAAACACGCTCCACTGGACTGCTTTTGTAAGGATACTCACCTCATTCATGAGCACTCGACCTTCAGGGTCCAACCATCTTCCAAAGACCCACCTTTAATATTATTACCTTGAGGTTAGGACTTTTTTTTTTTTTTACTTTTTTTTAAGATTTATTTATTTATTGAGAGAGAGAGAAAGAGAGAGAGAGTTACAGACAGAGAGAAGAAAAGATTGAGAGGTCTTCCATCCACTGGTTCACTCTCCAAATGGCCGCAGCTGCCACAGCTGGGCCAATCCAAAGCCAGGAGCCAGGAGCTTCTTCTGGGTCTTCCACATGGGTGCAAGGGCCCAGGGAGTTCCGTATTTTCCACTGCTTTCCCAGGCCATTAGCAGAGAACTGGACCAGAAGAGGAGCAGCCAGAACACGAACTGTTGCCCACAGGGGATGTCAGCAGTGCAGGCAGAGACTTAACCTACTATGCCACAGTGCTGGCCCTGAGGTTAGGATTTCAATATGAATTTGGGGGAGACACAAACATGCTGACCATAGCAACTAGATTGGACTGAGCCACGAATGGAAGAGAGGAGACTATAGTAGCTAAATAATAACTAGGTTTCAATAGAAAATACCAAGTATTATCAAGGACATAGAAACATGGAACTCAAAGAGATTGCTGATGAGAATGTAAATAAGTACACATAAATGCTGCTGGTAGAAGCATGTTTGAGGGGCCGGCACCATGGTTCACTTGGCTAATCCTCTGCCTGTGGCACCGGCAGCCCTTATGGGTGCCGGGTTCTAATCTTGGCTGCTCCTCTTCTAGTCTAGCTCTCTGCTGTGGCCTAGGAAGGCAGTGGAGGATGGCCCAGGTGATTGGGTGCCTGAACCCGCATGGGAGACCAGGAGAAAGAACCAGGCTCCTGGCTTCAGATCAACACAGCACCGGCTGTGGCGGCCATTTTGGGGGTGAACCAGCAGAAGGAAGACCTTTCTCTCTGTCTCTCTCTCTCACTGTGTAACTCTACCTGTCAGATAAGTAAAAAAAAAAAAAAAAAAAAAAAAAAGAAACATGTTTGAAAAATTCACTAAAACTGAGTATTATGTATCCAATGAACAGACAATTCTATTCCAAGGTATAAAAGAAATATTCCCAACAGAAATGAGTACATGTGTTCACCTAAAGACATTTTCTACAACTGTGTTGTCCAATACAATAGCCACATCTCCAATGGGACTATTCAAATTTAAATTAAAATTAGTTCAAATTAAACGGTTATTTTCTGAATCTCAGGAGTCAATTTCAAGAGCTCAAGGGCCACATGTGACTCGTGGCTACCATAGTTGCCATTGCCTATTAAGAACATATCTATCATTGTGTAACTCTCTATTGCACAATGCTATTCCAGAATGTCCTAGCAGCATCGTTACTGATGGACGAAAGTTAGAAACTATCTAAATGTCTGTCACCATGTGGTGACAGATTCACTGGAAAGGAAGTATGCAGCAAGGAGAATGAGTAATCCACATCTACACAAACTGGTATAGGTAAATATCCAAAACAAGTTAGAGTGAACTAAGTCATACAGGAAAGAGTACAGACTATTCTCATTTTATAAAGTACAAAACAAAAATAACTCATCTTTTGGGTTAAAAGTCGGGATAGTGGTTATCTAGGGTGGGTAGAGAGGTTAAGACTAGGACAGAACATAAGGGAGCTCATTTGGGGAGCTGTTGGTTACATGAATGTGTTCAGCTTGTGAAAATTTATTGTGCTATATATTTATAATATGTACATTGTTCTATAAAGCAAATGCATGCTAGACTTTCATTGGGAACCTCTCTTAAATTTTAAGCTGTAACATAACTTTCAAATCAGTTTTAGAGGCAGGTGTTTGGCCTAGTTGAGACATCTCTTGGCACACCCACATTCCACATCGGCATGCCTGGGTTCATCCTGGCTTGACTCGCAATTCCAGCTTCCCTTTGATTCACACCCTGGGAGGCAGCAGGTGGTGGTCTACTACTTGGACCCTGCCACCCATATGGGATACCCAAAGTAGGTCTCTGGCTCCTGGCTTTAGCCTAGCCTAGCACTAGTTGTTACAGGCACTTGGTAAATGAGCCAGTGGATGGGAATCCTCTCTTCCATCTCTACTTTTCTCAAATAAATAAATCTAAAAATTTTAAATGGAAATTTTAAAATGTAAGTATCCAGTTTTTTTTTTTTTCTCATTTCTAGAAAATAGGAAGTATTAGGGTTTGGCATTGTGGCATAGTGGGTTAAACTGCAATCTTGTGATGCTGGTATCCCATATGGGTGCAACTTCAAGTCCTGGCTGCTCCACTTCTAATCCAGCTCCATGCTAATGTGCCTAGAAAAGCAGCAGAGGATGACCCAAGGAGTTGAGCCCTCGTCACCCATGTGGAAAACCCAGATGAAACTTCTGGCTCCTGGACCAGCCCTGGGCGTTGCAGCCATTTGGGAAGTGAACCAGTAAATTAAATATCGTTCTCTGTCTCGCCTTCTCTCAGTAACTCTGTCTCAAATAAATCAATAGATAATTTGAATATATATATATATATATATATATATGAAGAAGAAAATAAGGTATTTGACTTCCAGTATGAAGCAACAAAACACAAGAAGAATTCTGTCAGATACCACATTTTACAGTGTTTTTGCAAATCACGCATGTAGCAGGCCTGTGAGATGCTGGAGGATTCTGGAGTATATCTTACCAGCAAGCCTACCATCTTTCACCAGAAAACAAATCTCACACATATCATGCATCAGCCATGACACTACTATGGGTAGACTTGAATCTGGATATTAATGAGGGCCTGTGAAGCCTGCAGTTTGCTCAATGTCACACAACAAATCAGTAATGGGAAATAAAATCAAATCCGTATCTTCTCCATGCACTCTCTCTAGCACACTGCTTTACCTTTCTACTCCGGTTTTCTAGCACTGGAGGCAATAATTTATGGCATAAATTGTCATTGGATACATTGAAAAATGTAGACACATCAAATAGAGAGTGGAGTGTTGGAGAGAAACTCAATCTAAAGCCAAAATTAATCGAAGTGTCTCAGAATCTGACATTGCTAGAAGAAGCATTACTGTGAGCCCCAATTTATTCCACCAAGAAAGTGCAGTGTAATATGTTTTAATGCACTTTCTGTAGGTCTGCAATGCAAGTTTGATTTGTTTTTCCCAGAAGCAATTTACTTTTAAATTCCAAAGCCTCAGACGTCATTGAAGAATGTTTTGGACTACTTAATCATGGCAACAGGGATTAAACTGGGAAACTGGAAGAAATAGTCCATTTTAAAATTAGGCAGTCACTGGTCTGAAGGGAGGGAGGAGGCTGAAGGCAGTGACACACACCGGCTCAGGAAGAGGTGAATGGCACAAAATACCTCCAAGGATGAAGAACGTCAGAGTGAATGTGAAAAACAGAGAAGCACCTGCTGGCTTCACAGAAAGCAAACAGGAAAGCTCAGAGACGTAGGGAGCGCCACCCTTGTGTAGCTGGTAAAATTAGAATCATATATTTGAATTTAAAGTAAAGATCAAACGAATGAACGTGTGTTGGAGGGAATAATGCTTCCAAGGAGTCCAGTGACTTAGCTGAGTTTTGAGAAAAAGAGCCAGGCATATTCTTTTGGCCATCATGTGTTTTCAGGTTTCTGTCTTCCAGATAATGCTGGAGCCCATTTTGTCATCATTAAAATCCTCTGAAGGGCACAATGTCACCAATCAATCAAGGCAGGTCCATGAACACTGTAAACCATTCGGGAACTTGGAGATGAGTCGAACACCCACCTCTCAGCACAATGTCAATTAACAAGAATCTCTGCCTCTAACCCTTTAAGGAGCCAGGGAATTAAGCAATAGAAGCCCAGCTCTTTGCTTTGCGCTGTGCAACAAACACCTCCTTTCTTCCAACATCCCACTGTCCCTGACTGGCTTTCTGTGGGTTTTGCAAAGGGACTCACTTTTATGGGTTCCATAGAAACTAGTGTAACCAGTTTTGAGGGTGTTCTATATCAATGTATTCTTGGACTTTTGGAATCCTGTAGCATTCTGTACATTAATTAGTTAAGAGAGTAAGTCTTGGGACCACCTGTAATTAGTTGAGGAAGTAACACTTAAGCTGCCCAGGAGTGCAGTGGAGGATGGCCCAAGTGCTTGGGCCCTGCACCCCATGGGAGACCAGGAGAAGCACCTGGCTCCTGGGCCACAGCAGAGAGCTGGACTGGAAGAGGAGCAACCAGGACAGGATCTGGCGCCCCGACCAGGACTAGAACCCAGTGTGCCAGCGCCGCTGGCAGAGGATTAGCCCAGTGAGCAGAGGAGCCAGCCTCCAGTAAGTTTTTGATAGTAAGATTCAACACTACTGCTTTGGGGCGCCGGATTCTGTCCCGGTTGCCCCTCTTCCAGGCCAGCTCTCTGCTGTGGCCCGGGAAGGCAGTGGAGGATGGCCCAAGTGCTTGGGCCCTGCACCCGCATGGAAGACCAGGAGGCAGCATCTGGCTCCTGGCTTTGGATGGGCACAGCACGCAGCCATAACAGCTATTTAGGTGGTGAACCAACGGAAAGGAAGACTTTTCTCTCTTTCTGTCTCTCTCTCTAACACTGCCTGTCAAAAAAAAAAAAAAAGGAAGGCAAAGGTAGATATCATGGAGATAACACCTTTCTTTGAACTTCTAAATTCAACATAACCAAATTAGGCTTATTCAACATTAGGCCAGATAAAGACCACATCATATATTTTTAGGAGATGCCAAACAAATAAAAGGCATACTAATTATTAATTAATAAGATCTGGAAGCCTGAAGAAATTTACCATCGTTTATTGTATGTTTGTTTGATTGTAGTGTTTTGGTTACCCACATTTAGCTTCTGGACAGAATCACTATTGCATAATTAAATACCACTCACATTTTTCAAAGCATCTATGTTTATCAATTGTCATCATCAGTAATGAAATTCTTTTTTTTAGAATTTTCATTTTAATGAATATATGCCTACAAAGTATTTTTTCTTAATATATGTCTCAAAAAATTACCTATAAGGACAGGAAAGAAATAAGTGCAGATTTTCAGTTTATGTTAGAGCTCTGTCCGCTTGTACACCTAATTGTGAACATGAATCACATCCAGGACTCAATAAGAATGCTGTAAACATACTATCTGTTGCCCCACGGTATTGTTTATTCCCAATTATTTTAAAATTATCAACATAGCTAATCAAATTCCTATGCATCTTTGATTTATATTTTGAATATTTATGATGTTTGGCAATATATTTTTATGGAATTTTGGGTTTTATTTGGTATTGTTAATATCAAAATGCAAGATGGTATAACTGATAAATTCTACCAGTGAAGTTTAAGCAGTATCAAAGGTCAATTAGAAAAACTGACAAAAATATTAAGAAGAAACTCATACAAGAAAAGATACAGGTGGACAAAAATGTGAAAAAATATTCAACCCCACAGTTAGGAAAAAAACTAAAATTAATGTTATTTTGTTATTAAACAAGCAAAAAATTTAAAGTAATAACTGAAGGAAAATATTAGAAAAATACTAGTATATATTGTCAGTGGAAGAAAATACTGATACAACTTCTTTGGGAGACAATTTATCAGTTGTTAATTGAGGTCAATATTGTCAATGAAAACTAGAGCTTGAATATTAAATGAACTTCATATTTAGGCAACACAAAGTCTAATGTGTCACTGATTAATTATGTATCTTCCTCATTCATTCTGTATCCATCTATATACCTCTGTATATGTAAATCTAAGTTAAGTTGCTGATAAATTGAACTACTCAAGGACAACATGCTGTACAGCGATCTGACCTCACATTGAATACAGCATATTGCCGGTCTGTAGTTACTTTGCAATAAACAAGTGATACATGGTTGGATTGGAACCTCAACAGTACATCGATTCGGGGAAGTGAAATATTAAATCACCATGACTCTTTCTGTTCATGTGCTTTTTAAAAGTACTATATGTCTTTCCAAGAATTATTTCAAACAGTTTATCTCTTATCCACATCAGTCCATCTAGACATAGTACCCACCAGGGACACAATTTTCTAAAATGAACCATGACATTGTTTTAATAAACCTATTTTTCTATATTAAGTTTGCTGACCTAAACCATTTTTATTTCTCTTCTTTTCTTTTCCAAATGCATGCTGATTTCTACCTTCAGATTCAATCTGAAGTAATGAAAATTTAAGGGAATAGACAATGTCTTTTTAGATACACCTTTAAAAATTTAGAAATGCAACCCACCTGAGATTTTAAACAAAGAATAATAAGAGATAGCTAATGAGAGATATCTTGAAGTCAATTCATTTTATGTATATCTATTTTTTCCCAATACGTTTAGGTGACAGTTGGGACCAAACATGCCTTTAGATACTCTGTGCCAATTAAAATAGCTCACGAAAGTTTTCTGCATATACAAATGACTATCTTTTAAAGGTGACTTTTGGGCAAAAGCGAAAAGAATGCATATTCCGAGCATTTGTAATATCGTTGTATGAAATTCTTTCCAAGCACTGCAAGAACCTTTGATCTCTGGGCTTGGCTGTGCTAAACTTCTACAAAGCAAATAACAATCAAAGGAATGCTTAGAGGTTGTGCCAATTAACAAAAATATGCTGGTTTTCTATCCAAATGATAATCATAGCAGAGGCTTGCTGAGATGTTCACCAACATCTGTGTTCTCCTTTCTCCCAGCAATCAGACTACATTTTTCAGCTCTCCTGCTGGAAACGAGGGGATCTGGGCAGAGCTGTATGCTGGTTCTGTCCAGTGAAGTGTATGTGGGCAGATGTACCAGATAGGTAGGTGATGTTGGGCTTTGCTAGTCAGGTAATCCTCTGTGACCTCTCTCTCTACCTTTGCCTGTTAACTAGAAAGAAGAGCATCCAGTAGAAGATTCAGAAGCCTAAACAAAGCCCAACAAAGTCTGAACTCCTCCATGTGCATGTGAATTTGAATCTATACTCCCCACATCCCAAACATACTGGACCCAGGTTTGGGAGGTTTTATAACGATAATATTGAAAACTGGAAATATTTCATATCTAATAAGAGAGGATTAAGTTAACTATGATGGCAGATGAAACCAAAAAAACATATTAATGTGTAAAGGGAATGTATTTCATATGTTTACATACCAGTGCATTGAAACAGCAGATATCACAACAATATATAATATGTAATACATAATAAGTATGATATATGTGTATATGCAAAGTTCATGGTTTTTGCTTCAATAAAATTTAGAAATTCATGCATAGGTTTTCTTTTTTGTTTGTTTGTTTTTTTATTTTGACAGGCAGAGTGGACAGTGAGAGAGAGAGACAGAGAGAAAGGTCTTCCTTTTCCGTTGGTTCACTCCCCAATGGCTGCTGTGGCCAGCGCACCACGCTGATCTGAAGCCAGGAGCCAGGTGCTTCTCCTGGTCTCCTATGTGGGTGCAGGACCCAAGGACTTGGGCCATCCTCCACTGCACTCCCGGGCCACACCAGAGAGCTGGACAGGAACAGGAACAACCAGGACAGAATCCGGCGCCCTGACTGGGACTAGAACCTGGTGTGCCAGTGCCGCAAGTGGAGGATTAGCCTATTGAGCTGCGGCGCCAGCCCATGCATAGGTTTTCTATATTACTCATTTCCTGTGAACTTTTTGAAGAGATCTTGTATGCAGATTTCAAATATCTTCATACCACAATGACTTTATCATTTAATTCCATTTTCTAAGAAATTTGTGTACATACTTCTATTTATAAACATACAGACATGATTGATAAACTTGAAAATACCAGTTTCCACCCCATTCCTAAGAAATGGCAGCATGAACTCTGCCTGCAATCACCAATCACCACATGTAGGTCTCCTATCTAACGCCAAGTCAAATGTAGGGGTGTGGGGAGGTGAGGAGAACTTTTTGAAATCACTAATCTTTGTTCTAATGAACAGAGATTGTATCTTTGAGAACCAAACACAGATATCTCATTCACTGGTTGGACATCTGCTTAGTGTGTACATCTGGTAATCTGAGCTCTGTACAATGAGCAAAGGAGGAAGAAACTGGATTAAACAAGGCAGAGAGGAAACAAGTGTTAACGGAGCAGCTTCATGGCTTCCCTTTGCAGGCATTTCCCACAGGTCCTTAGAATGTGGGCTACAGGATGGAAAGGATATGCTTTTACGATGATGAATTTCAATAACCACAATAGCACCAAGTTCATAGAAGGTGTCCAATAGGTATTTGTAGAATGAATGTGTAGTAGGCATTCAATAAACAGATTGAGCTGTTCTGTATACCAATTATGAAGGCTATTGACAGCTCCCAGAAGCCACGTGGATTCCAGGAGCAACACATGTTGCTGACCAGGCAGGCTGAGGGTAAAGCAGATAACTTGTGCAGGTCAGGGACCTGTGAAGTAGAGCATCGACAAAGCACTGCATCAGAGCATCCCTAAGAGAGCAAACCTTCAGTCATTACCCAAACAACTGCACGCACAAGATGAAGAAATAACCCCTCATGTTCTTGTCCATCTCCTTCCATCTCCTTTATGTTTTGGACATAATTTGGACTTAAGTGTGAGATGGAGATATTTCAGGACCAGTTGTCACAAATGAAGCCCTCTGTAGTCAAAATAGTCAATGATCTAATTTTATGGAGAAAACAGTCATTATTTTTAGAAAAATATTCTAGAAAGATAAAGATACATTCAAAATAATTAATAGGTTTCCATTGTGACAATTTATTATTTGAGTGTAATTTCTATCACTTTCTTAAAAATAAATAATTACATTTATAAAATACAAACATAAGCCTCAGAATATTATGAACACTTTATTTGGGAAGTAAATGTTTCCAAGAATGCTAAGAGAATATTACTTATTCTAACTCTTACTATCTTCTTCTTCTGGAATAAAAGAGTTGCAAACATGCACATTCACAGATTCCACACAAATATGCATGTGTTTGCGTGTTCCAATGTCACCTGGAAGGGGACTTGTCAGATGCAAAACAGCCCCAAGATTGTGTCAAGATTTCAGCAATTCTCTTAATAGAAGTATAAGTCCCTAGTGTTCCCTGGATAACATAAAGAGCATGCAGATTTAGTTTAATTTTTAAATTAGTATATAAACATATGTAACAAGTTTCATAGATAATTAGATCTTAGGAAGTCACCTATGTCTAATTAGACACTTTTCATTTTGTCTCTTGTTCTTACCTAAATCAGCTTTGCAAGATTACTACCTTTGTAATGATCTAGTGTGTTAATTATAATCAGGATGAAAATAATTACTTTTATCAACTAAGCATACACCTCAATCCAGGCACTACTCTGTATAGTAACATGGCTAAGCATAATGGTCTATTGGGCTCTGACAAATAAATTGAAAATGATAGTTCCAGGATAAGGATATGGGCAGAATCTTTAATGCACAACGTCAATAATATGGAAAAATAAAACAGAAGTTGAAAATATCCAACCAGTGAAGAAAAATTTAAGAACCAAGATGTACATGGTGGTGGAGGTAGAAATTTTATTTTCTTTTGAGCTGATGTTACTCGTGAACTTCTTTTCTTCCTCCACCATCCCTGAAATGAGAGCTCCTTCCTCCATTGGCTAGAAAGCACTTCCACCGAACACTACTGTCTTCACAGAAAATATCAGTCTATTGTTTAATCACCACAATAATCACATCTGAAGGGGGGTTGACCAGAAATTAGGCACTTTGTTGCAACTCCTGAGAAACCTGGGAGAAGGCAGGACAGATTGGGAAGAGCAAAGGAAGTATGCTCTGAAATAGTCTTCCATTAAAACAAAGAAAACAAACTCACAGATGAGGGGTGTTTAAAAAGTTCATGGAAAATGTGTGCAATAAAAAAAGCTATGAATGAATTTTACAATTCTCTTGCCTCAAACTAAACTTATCTTGTAATTTTATTTTTTAGCCAATGTTCTCAAGTCCCTTCTTATAAGATAAACTTAATGAACCAACGGAAAAGGAAGACCTTTCTCTCTGTCTCTCTCTTTCTCATTGTCTAATTCTGCCTGTCAAAAAAAAAAAAAAAGTTGGAAGTGACAACTGACATTCATGGGAAGTGTGGACATCATTTAAGACTCCACACACAAATGCTAAGCTATAGCTACATGCACACATACATGGTGTGTCCATGCAGGTCAAAGGAACAAATATGAGACAGCTATTTTAACAAGAATTTCTTTACCACTATGCATAATGAAAGCGTAATTCAAATTCCAAACAAGTTGCTGGAGTTCTTACTCCTAAAACAATAACAACAAAATAACAAGAATGAAATTCTCTAATGCCAGGAACTAAGGTATAAAGAGTATTAATTGCATATAATATTTAAAAGTTTCCCAAAAACTTATCATATTGTTTTACAAGCTTATTAAATACTTATTCCTCTCTCTGTTTCATATTTTTATAAAATAAAAGGAAAATTATCAAAGTTAGTTCGTACAATTAAGTATACGTTTTACCATAAAAATGGTAAATGTTTGAGGAGGTAGATGCATTTACTGATTTGAATGTTATACCATCACAGAATAGTCCAAGATGACAAACAATTTTTATGTTAGTTAATGACTGAATTAAGAGATCATTGGGCAGGATGGTTCTAGCACTTTGGATAAGTAAACCAAAACCCAGCTCAGTATTAATAGTACAATGAAATTTAAGCTTAGATTAGAAACTGCCAATGAACCCTTAACTGGAGACTTTTTGTTTTGACCAATCAGTTGTTTACTTTGTCTTCTTTCTGTGAACACCTTATAAAAGTTGATGGGCTTCAGGACAGGCACCCTCAAATAGGGCGCCTTAGCATTTGATGAGACACACAGGAAGGACAGCTAGCCTGCCCTTCTCCCCTCTCTCCCGGAATGGCCATAAAATAGTTGTTCGGCCTCTCCCAAAATAGCTCATAAGACATCCGTGTGCTCCATACTCACAGGAAAGGACTATCACACAGCCTCCAAGCGATCTCAACAGACAGGCCTTGCTAAGTTCCCCCGGACTTACTACCATTAGATCATAATACACTTTCTCTTCAAACTACAGTGCTGCCTCATAGTCAGTAAAAAAAAGTTTTCCCTCTGTTTAACATCTCCATTTCCTGTGTCACATAAAACAGAAGCGAAGTACATTTGTATACTTTTCTCTTCTTATCATGGGTGGCTCAGCCATGAACCTAGGCTGGGTGAGACAAGAAATCTTGCTTACAGAGTTTTCCCTTCATCCCCTTGATATAGCCTGAATGCTTGCAATCTGGTGCTACCTAATTCAAGAATTATACAGTTTGAATACAAGGTTATCCTTGAATACTTATGCTATAACAGTACTATAATCATATTCATATTGTTTTGCAACAGAAACAAAAATACCTATCATTTACCTCCAATGATCCAAAATATTATGACAAAGTAAATTTCCTAAGTTTTCAGACACTAAATCTTCCAAACGTGACTTTTAGTTTAATTCCTCATTTTTTCCACTAGTCTACCAAGTTTTTTGTTGTTGTTGTTGTTGTTTTTTTTAATATCACTCCATTCAACTCTTGAAGTCCGAGAGAGTAACAAGGAATTCTTTCTGACTTAAATTTATGAGAGGCCTTCAAAAAGCAGTATAAAAAAAGCTATGCATGGTTTTCAAATTTTTTTTTGCACCAAAGTATATTTCTTTTAATTCTATTTTTCACTTATTTTTGAACTACCCTCATATTTATCTTTTTTATTGATCATTAGAAAATAGTAAATCAGTACCAACTAAATTTTGGGCCTTTCCACAGTTACAGAAAAATAAAGTGAATCCACATAAGGATCTTATTCATCATTTCAACAAATCTCATTCAGGATTAACGTTTCCTCAGCTGACTATTTTTCTTTAATGTCCTAAACTGAATAGTATTCAGCAGGAGTTCTTAAAGTACCATTTTGAATAGAATCAATTCTATAAATATAGGCATTACTATTGTCATTATAATACTTTTAAAACTGTGTTATTCAGTGTACTGATTCTTTGCATTTCTAAGGCTTTTTAAATTCTTTTCTCTCTTTACAATGTAATTTTCAAAACAACACAAGTCTAAGGGATAACCAAGCAGGTAACAGGATGAGCCACATTGTGCTGTCTTATTGTAAGAAGTGGGGGTCAACCAGATACCAAATTGTTTTACCCATACTTTCGGTGACGCTGCCTCCGCCTGGTTGCTGTACTCAGTATCTCAGGTTTTGTACAATAGTTTTTGCAATGGAGGAAATGAATGTGTTACCCCACAACCTCTGCCGTGTATCCCTGTTTTACCACTATGTGCTTTAAACTGCAAAATCCTTTGATATTTTTCTTTTCATTTGTCACTTGTATCTAGAAGGAGAGAGGTTTCCTGGAACACATTCTATTGCATAGTTGACAATATCAATTCCACATTTGATACATTAGCAGGCAAAAAGAAAGAGAGAAGAAGTCAAATTGGGTATAAATAACTAAATTGGTAAAAGGTCAGCGAGCAAAGAGCAGGAAGGAGAAAGGCTGAAGACGTCCGGGGCTCTCATGCTGAGTTCCAGAGATACTAAAATACGAATGCTATCTACTGACATGGTTAACAGAAGAAATGAATAACAACAATATTCTGAAGTAGGGAGAGAACTGGAAACACAGTGATAACCAAATGAGGCCTAGTAATTGTGCTTTAAGTGAATGATGAGAGTAAAATGCCATTAATCTTGAACTCCTATACTGGAGAGTAAACCTAGTGTTGGAACAAATAGTTCACCCAATCGGTGTGGTATGTGGGTTCTAACGTATTCAACTCAAATTGTGCTAACACTAATTTGAGTGTTTTTCCAGTTTCACATAGCAAAGAAAAAAACCTGAAATTAGGATTAAGCTATAGAAGAAAAGGATTAGAGTTGAGATTACGAAGTTAGAACATTTCCTATTGCCCAATGAAATATCATTTGATACTACACACACACATACACACACACACACACTTCCTTCCACATAGAATACCTATGAGCTCCATCCAGTGATCTAAAACTACTTGTTTGATATCACAATAGGAGGCCCCTTCAAATAGTTCATGGACATGCTATTAAAAGATAAGTTGATTGCAATGCAAAACTGTTTGAAAACCCATGCATAGTTTTCCATAATACAGATGTCCTTGAAGTTTTTCAAGACTGCCTGTATGCTATACGACATCTTTTCAACCCACCATATTGTCAAATCATTTTCTTGTCGATGCCTGCTTAGTATTCTAACATATTAAGGTTTAAAGTGACTTGCTGATTAATTGAAAGATTTTTCAGTTGTAATACTAGTGTTTTATATTACTAACAGTACTTCAGTGAAAATCTTTATACACACATCTGTAAGTACAAATGCTATTATTTCTATAGACAGATCTCTGTTTGCAGGAATGTTGGATCAATACAGTATACATATTTTATATTTTAAATAACCTTCCAATAAGATTTCATGTTCTGGCAGAAATCAGACAAAATAATTTTATTTCACTTCACTTATGATATATTAGAAGACCTACTTCATTCTAGAAAAGCTTAAATTTATGCAGAATAGAAAAGACTGTGGCTTTGTTAGTAAGGCAGTGACATTTTTGTCATGTTGTGATATAAAAAGCAATCTCAATGCTGACAGTTTTATGTTCTTATTATTTTATTACAGGTGTTTGTAGGGTGCTTTGCTTTGGGATTTTTCTCCTTTGGACCCTGTATAAAACCATGCTCCTTAGTGAAGTAATATAGCGTCATTAGTTTCTCTGTTTCTAAAAGGTGTCTCACTTAACTGTCCATTTGTAAACTAAATTATAGATTTATAGATTAATAATGCATATGGGCAAAGTGGATGGTTTGACATTTGAAAGTGACTCCAGTACAGGTATTCAAGACTTAGACATTTGTGATACTGGGGGGGAAATTCCAATGCATTGTGAAAGAATCCAAATCCCGGTAGGAAACGTGACTATAAATAGGTCACTTGTGAGAAGACAGAGCATTAAAAAGCATTGCTCCTTGAACAGCATTCAGGATGCAACATGGAATACCCAGTAGGTGCTAAAAGAAATAGAATTAATGAGATACCTAAATCATCTATTATGGCCTAAAATCTACCAAGGCCTAGACTCTGACATTACCTAGTGATAATTCTTAGAGATCTGTGATAAGTTAGGTTGGATTCTACAAACAGACATGGTGAAGAGGCAAGCATTATCTCTCTTGTTTTCCTTGTCCATAAAATTTCACTTTTTTTTTTTTTTTTGGACTTCAGGCTAAGTCATTGAGTATGTGACTTACCCAAGCAGGTTTAAAAATAGTGCTGGCCTCTGGCACTGTGGCATGGCAGGTAAAGCCACTGCCTGCAATGTCGCCATCCCATATGGGTGCCAATCCTAGTCCCGGCTGCTCTGCTTCCGATCCAACTCCCTGCTAATGTGACTGGGAAAGCAGCAGAAGATGGCCCAAGTGCTGGCCCCTGCACCCACGTAGGAGACCCAGAAGAAGCTCGTGGCTCCTGGTTTCAGATGGATTCAGCTCTGGCTGTTGAAGCCATTTGGGGAGTGAGCCAGTGGATGAAAGATATTTCTCTCTCTCTTTCTCTCTCTCTCTGCCTCTGCCTTTCAAATAAATGAGTAAAAAAAATTTTTAAAAAATTATGCTGGCCTCCTTCACTAGCCATCAAAAGTATGAGAGCTAGGGTGGCCAATCATTGCAAAATAATCATTTCAGGATAATCCTTTCATATAATATGATATATTTAAAAACACACTTTGTGTGTGAATTTTAAATTATCTGTCAAAATAGACTATCTGTATAGGTTCTCTTTCATTGGCTTTGATTTTCAAGGGATGTCTGAAACTCATGGATGTCTGAAACGATTGACATTAAACTGATTTGAAATACTTGCACAGTGACATGATAATATTAAAATGTTGGGAAATAAATGAATGGTTAAAAAACAAACTCTGGGCTGGCACCGCGGCTCACTAGGCTAATCCTCCGCCTTGCGGCGCCGGCACCCCGGGTTCTAGCTCCGGTCGGGGCACCGATCCTGTCCCGGTTGCCCCTCTTCCAGGCCAGCTCTCTGCTGTGGCCCGGGAGTGCAGTGGAGGATGGCCCAAGTGTTTGGGCCCTGCACCCCATGGGAGACCAGGAGAAGCACCTGGCTCCTGCCATCGGATCAGCGCGGTGCGCCGGCTGCAGCGCGCCTACCGCGGCAGCCATTGGAGGGTGAACCAACTGCAAAGGAAGACCTTTCTCTCTGTCTCTCTCTCACTGTCCACTCTGCCTGTCAAAAAAAAAAAAAAAAAACAAAAAAAAAGCAAAAAAACAAACTCTGTTCTTTTAAACTATCAGTACAGTTTCTCTGTGTCTTCTTATTCTAGGTTCCTGGTTCTAGTTCTCTGAGAAATACAGCTCAAACATGTATTTAGCATTAGCTCAAGCTGAAAAATCCATTTTGCCCTGGAATGAAACAGAACAGCTACTTGTCAAAGTCATTCTTCACATTTTTTTTTAAAAATTAGTACTGAAAATGAATATTAGATGGCAGTTAGGGAGAGAACTGTTAGCAGACTTTGAATATACATAAAGAAATGACTTCTTCGGATGTGTCAATACTTAATGCATTTAGCAATCCAGCCATCTAGTCACAGGCAGATATTATACTAACAGGATTGCCACTACTGTTATTTCTTTCAGAATAGATTATCACAACCAATTCAATAGGTGTCCTGGAAATTTCAACAGAGTTCGGACACACTGTTCCTCAGCTTTTGTCCAGAAAGCATAATGAATTTATAGTGAGGTATGTTATTAATTAGACAACTTAAAACAACCAGGGTCACAGAAATGTTTGGTCACTTCTTTAAGGTATTAGGAAAATTGAGGTATCATTCCATCCTTTGAAAGTGAACAAACTGGCTTTTTGACAAGGAAGTAATTAGGAGTAGAGACATTCAAGATGACGTATCTCCAATTTCTAGAAATAAACAGCAACTAGTATAAAAACAAAACCAAACTGTTTCTCAACAGTCAAGACAGGGTTGTTCAAGTCATTGCTTCTCAAAGTGTCAATTTCACTTCTACAGATGCCTTCTAGGTGCTCTGTTAGTTATCACAGGTCAGGGAAAATATGTGGCATTTGTACCTGTACTTATTTCATTAAGTATTATGTTTTCCAGATTTATCCACTTTGTTGTAAATTACCAGATTTCATTTTTTTACCACTGTGTAGTATTCCATAGAGTACATATCCCATAATTTATTTATCCAATCTTCAGTGGATGGGCATTTCAGTAAATTCCATGTTTTAGCTATTGTGAATTGAGCTACAATAAATACAGGGGTGCAGATAACTCTTTCATATGCTGATTTCATTTCCCTGGGGTAAATTCCCAGGGGTGGGGTGGCTGTGTTTATATTCAGATTTCTGAGGAATCTGCAAACTGTGCGATAGTGTCTTTCCCAGTTTACATTCTCACCAACAGTGAATTAGGGTACCTTTTTCTCCATATCCTTACCAGCATTTGTTGTTTGTTGATTTTTGTATAAAAGGCATTCTAACTGGAGTGAGGTGAAACCTCATTGTGGTTTTGATTTGCATTTCCCTGATGGCTATGATCCTGAGCATTTTTCAAGTGTCTTTTGGACATTTGGATTTCCTCTCTTGTTTCAGTCCTTTGCCCATTTCTTCACTGGGTTGTTTGTTTTGTTGTTGTGGAGTTTTTTTTTTTTGTTTTTGTTTTTGTTTTTGTTTTTTTTTTTTGACAGGCAGAGTGGACAGTGAGAGAGAGAGAGAAAGGTCTTCCTTTTTTTTTTTTTTCATTTTCAATTCTCTTTATATACAGAAGATCAGTTTAGTATATATTAGGTAAAGATTTCAACAGTTTGCCCCATATAGCAACACAAAGTGAAAAAACTACCGTTGGGGTACTAGTTATAGCATTAAATAACAGTGTACAGCACATTAAAGACAGAGATCCTACATAATATTTTTTTTAAATTAATTAATTTTCTATGCCATTTCCAATTTAACACCAGGGTTTTTTTTTTTTTCATTTCCAATTATCTTTATATACAGAAGATCGATTCAGTATATAATTAGTAAAGGCCTCATCAGTTTATACCCACACAGAAACACAAAGTGTAAAAATACTGTTTCAGTACTAGTTATAGCATCACTTCACATTAGACAACACATTAAGGACAGATCCCACAAGGGATGTAAGTACACAGTGACTCCTGTTGCTGACTTAACAATTTGACACTCCTGTTCATGGCGTCAGTAATCTACCTAGGCTCTAGTCATGAGTTGTCAGGGCTATGGAAGCCTTTAGAGTTCGCTGACTTTGATCTTATTCCGATAGGGTCATAGTCAAAGTGGTCTTCCTTTTTCCGTTGGTTCACCCTGCAATGGCCACTGCAGCTGGCGCACCACGCTGATCCAAAGCCAGGAGCCAGGTGCTTCTCCTGGTCTCCCATGGGGTGCAGGGCCCAAGCACTTGGGCCATCCTCCACTGCACTCCTGGGCCACAGCAGAGAGCTGGACTGGAAGAGGAGCAACCGGGACAGAATCTGGTGCCCCGACCGGGACTAGAACCCAGGGTGCCGGCACCGCAGGCGGAGGATTAGCCTAGTGAGCCGCGACGCTGGCTGTTGTGGAGTTTCTTGATCTCTTTATATATTCTGATTATTAATCCTTTATCAGTTGAATAGTTTACAAATAATTTCTCTCATTCTGTCGGTTGCCTCTTCACTTTCCTGAGCATTTCTTGGGTAGTACAGAGTTTCTCAATTTGCCGTAATCCCATTTGTGCATTTTGGCTTTGATTGCTTGTGCCTCTGGCTTATTTTCCAGGAACGCTTTGCCTGTGCCAACGTCTTGCAGTGTTTTGCTAATGCTTTCTAATAATTTGATGTTATCCAGTCATAGATTTAGCTCTTTAATCCATTTTGAGTGGATTTTTGTGTAAGGTGTAAAGTAGGGGTCTTGCTTCATGCTTCTGCACGTGGAAATCCATTTTTCCCAGCACCATTTGTTGAAGAGCCTGTCCTTGCTCCAAGGATTGGTTCTTGCTCCTTTCTCAAATAGAAGTTGGTTGTAGATGCTTGGATTGATTTCTGTTGCTTCTATTCTGTTCCACTGGTCTGTGCATCTGTTCTTGTACCAGTACCAGGCTGTTTTGATTATAACTGCCCTGTTGTATGTCTTGAAATCTGGTTATTGTGATGCCTCTGGCTTTGTTTTTGTTGTATGAGATTGCTTTAGCTATCTGGGGTCTCCTGTGTTTCCATATGAATTTTGCCATCATTTTTTCTATATCTAAGAATGTCTTTGGTATTGCATTGAATCTGTTAATTGCTTTTGGAAGTATGGACATTTTGATGATATTGATTCTTCCAATCCATTAAAATGAAAGATTTTTCCATTTCTTTGTATCTTCTTCTATGTCTTTCTTTAATATTTTGTAATTCTCATCATAAAGACCTTTGGCATCCCTGGTTAAAAATATTCCAAGGTATTTGATTTTTTTTAGCTATTATGAATGGGATTAATCTTAGAAGTTCTTTCTCAGCTGTGGCATTGTCTGTGTATACAAAGGCTGTTGATATTTGTGTGTTGACTTCATATCCTATGACTTTACCAAAGAGTTCCAGTGGTCTCTTAGTGGAGTCTTTTGGATCCCCTATGTATAGAATCATGCCATCTTCAAATATGGGTAGTTTGACATCATCCTTCCCAATTTGTATCCCTTTGGTTTCTTTTTCTTGCCTAATGGCTCCAGTTAAAATTTCCAGGACTATATTGAATAGCAATGGTGAGAGTGAACATCCTTGTCTGGTTCCAGATCTCTGTGGGAATCCTTCCAAGTTTTCCTCATTCAGTATGACACTGGCCATGGGTGTATCATAAATTGTCTTGATTGTGTTGAGAATATTTGGTTTTTCATGATTAATTTACCTAATCAAGTCAAAACCATTACAAACCAATGAGTTCTGTATTGAGATCCACTTACATTTTTTTTAAAAAAGATTTATTTATTAATTTGAAATTAGAGTTACAGAGATAGAGGGAGAGCTGAGAGAGATAGAGATAGAGATCTTCCACCCACTGGTAAACTCCACAGCTGGCTGCATTAGCCAGGGCTGATCTGAGCCAAAGCCAGGAGCCAGGAGCCAGGAGCCTCATCTGAGTCTTCCACATGGGTGGCAGAGGCCCAAACACTTGGACCATCTTCCCCTTCTTTTCCCAGGCCATTAGCAGGGAGCCGGATCAGAAGTGGAGCAGCTGGGATTCGAATCAGCACCCATATGGGGTTCTGGCATCACAGGGGGCAGTCTTACTCACTATGCCACAACACCAGCCCCAACCATTTACTTATCTTACCTGCCAGCATTTTCATCTCAATTGTTTTATATCAAACATGGGTACCCCACAACCACTTTGGAGAAACAGCACAAAGAATTTCAGTCTTGGTTGTTCGAGAATAGTGGTTAAATTTTTTCTTTAGTAAAAAAAAAATCGACTACATAGCTATATGCAATCTGGTAGCCCAGGGCAGATGACTTAGCCTGGTATAAATATCATTATCTGTCATAATGGATTCGGAGTAGGTGGTCCCTGATCCTTAGATTCCTTTATAAAAATCAAGAGTATTACCAGAAAAAATACACATATATGAATAAAATAGCTTACTATCCCCTCTGGGTGCATAAAATATTGTCAAATTAAATGTGATTCCACAGTTAGGAATAATTGCTCATGTGATAATAATTATAATAATCATCATTTCCTGAAAATACATCATATCAGTAATTTACTCTCAAATTACTTAAAAATATGTGCCTTGTTCCTTTAATTGCAATTTTTTCATTGCTCGAGATTATTTAAATGTGTGTGTGTCTATGTATTAATGAACTACATGCTCTGGTTCTGGTCCAAGAAACACTACAGTAAATCAGTTGCAAACTACAAACACTGTGTGAAGATGATGGATGCTCCTAGGACTTGTAGCTTTCATCTCAAATACTCCTTTAATGGTGACAGTGTTCCCAATGGAAACCATTCACATAGAATCATAGTGGGGATGGGCAGAGGAAGGGTACACTACGATGTGATTAAAGGTAGTAATTCACATTTATTCAGCACTTGGTGTTCTTTGCGAAGCATCTTCAAAGTCATTTTTAATTTCAATCTAAAAGAAAAACCAAGAAAGTATGGGCATAGAAGTGGACTATTATCAACTGAAAATATTGATTTGCTAAAGTCCCTAACATAACAAGCAGATGAAACACATGAAAACCTGAAATTTCTGAGTCCAGGTGACAAATCAAAAGAGAAAGGGATGATCTGATAGGATACTATGTCACTTTTTCTCTTTGAGCTTCAATTTCTTCATCTATATATACAGCAAGAACATTGAACATTTTTGCCTTGAGGAGTTTCATGGCTCAAACAGGAACACGTCACAGAATCATAAAATTGGGACTTTCAGGTAAAACCCTCGGTTACACAAGGGGACTTCAAAAAGTTCATGGAAAAGCTTATTTTGGGGCAATAGATTGGATATCCAAGGGTAAGCATGGTGATGCAGCAGGTTAAGCTGCCGTTTGGGATACGCACATGCCATGTCAGAGCATTGGTTTGTCTTAGCTCATCTCCTTCCAGTTCATCTTCTTGTTAATGAATCTTGGGAGGCCTCAGATGATGGCTCAAGTACCTGGGTCCCTTCACCCCATGTGGGAGACCTGGATAGAATTCTGGGCTCTCCTGGCTTCAGCCTGACCTAGCCCAGCTCTTTGTAGGCATTTTGGGGGTGAAGCGGTGAATGGAAGAACTTTCTCTTTCTTACTCTTATTTTTCTCTCTTTCTCCCTCTTTGCCTCTCTCTAATTCTGCCTTTTAAGTAGATGAAAATAGTAAATTAGCACATAATCATAAGTAAAGTAAAAAACTGAAGATCTCTGCAGATTTTACAATACACAATTTCCATGAAGTTTTTGAAGACCACACATATTTTCAGAAATTATGTCATTTCAGCCAAGAGTGTCTGTTTTCAGTACTCCCCAGTCAGAATGCTAAATTTTTAAGGTACAAAGTGCATTTTTATAAAAATAAAATGTACCAGCATTCAGAGAACCCCATTATGAAAATTGTGAAACTGCATTGAATGCAACTCATTCATTCCTTTTATTTATTTATTTATTTATTTATTTTTGACAGGCAGAGTGGACAGTGAGAGAGAGAGACAGAGAGAAAGGTCTTCCTTTGCCATTGGTTCACCCTCCAATGGCTGCCGCGGCCAGCACACCATGCTGATCTGAAGGCAGGAGCCAGGTGCTTATCCTGGTCTCCCATGGGGTGCAGGGCCCAAGCACTTGGGCCATCCTCCACTGCACTCCCGGGCCATAGCAGAGAGCTGGCCTGGAAGAGGGGCAACCGGGACAGAATCCAGCGCACCGACTGGGACTAGAACCCGGGGTGCCGGCGCCGCTAGGTAGAGGATTAGCCTGTTGAGCCACGGCGCCGGTCTTCATTCATTCCTTTACAGTGTCACACTGCCTTAACTCTACCATCTGGGATCCAGTCGACTGCCTCATTTTAGTTAGGATTTGATCCCCAGGCAAATGTACTCCTAGCTAGAAATTGACATGCAAGATATTGAATTAAAATTAAAATAAGTAGCATTTACAGGTTGATCATGAACAAGTCAAATGGTGGTGTAAAGTAAAATAATTTAGTTATTGCTTCACTTCAGTGAATTGTGAGCATAATGCAGTTGTCAGGGCAAACAGTGATCTTTGGACAATGCATGTTAAAATGACAGTGTTGTATATTTAGGTAAGGATTGTGCTAGTCCAGAACCTTAAATAATTGTTGCTATAAAATAATGAAAAGAAATCAGGGTACAATTTTCTTTCTGCCACGAGAACTGGGATAAATTATACAAAAGTGTTATAATCCATATCCTTGAGTTAATGGAATATGAGAGCAGAGCCTTTTAAGAAGCCATAGAGAAGAAGTCCAGGATTATTGATGTCACATTTGCCATGGTGAATCAGCTAGGTGAACAGCACTGATGAGCAAACAGCCCACATGGTAGACTCATGTGAGGATAATTATATATTTTCTAGTGGTACATTATTCCATTTTTAATACTGTAATGAAATACCTGGGGAAGGCTACTGTATAAAGCAAAGAGGTTCATTTAGCTCATAGTTCTGAATGTTAAAAGTCCAAGATGATAGGCCCCATCAATTTGGCCTCTGGTGATGGCCCAATGGCAGATGGCGTCATGGTGTCATGGCAGAGTGCATGTAGGAGGGAGTAATGGCTTTGACAGAGAGGAAACCAGGGAGCAATTCAGGGTCTGGGCTTGCTCTCAAAACAGCCCCTCCTGAGAATGGCCTTCCTGTCTTCAAATAGACCTTCCAGCAGGCCCCAGCTCTCCCTCCCATTATCACTGCACTAAGCACCACCAAGCCTCCAACACATAAAACCCTCAAGGCACATGCTCAAACCACATCTAAACCTTGGCAGATAGGTTTCAGTAAGAGAGCAAGAATATGGTAGATGGAAAGACAACAGATAAACACAGTGCAGCCTTCAGGCATTAATGTTCAAGATTCAAGGTATGCATAGCACTATATATTTTCCAAAGTGCACATTATCTAATTTGAAATCAAATCAAAGTTTTGAAGAATCAAGGACAGGAAAATATGGCAACCACAAAATGTGTGATAAACTTAACTTTAAAAAAAAGACTCGTTTTTGATAAAAATCATAGTAGCACCCACTTGCTGAATATGTGCTCTAATTCTCATCTACTTTCACAGATGAGGTGGTTAGGATGATGGAGCCAGGAAAGAGCAGTGGTAGGATTTGATTGGCCAGTCTCCAGGCATCAAGAAAGAGCACTCATTCCTTGAAAGTCACACTTGACTGTCGTGCATCAACAACACGATGGGAAGGAAATTGACTTAGAATGTGTTTTACTTCAGGCAGAGAGAAACATATGTTACAAAGGAGTTAGGAAGAATGAATGAAATATTTGCACTTGATTAATTGACAGTTTCCAAAACAAACCAGGAAGCTGAGATTAAGAGTCTCCACAGGTGGCGCCTGTGACACCAGTCAGCCACCTTAAGGTCTCCAAGTGATTTGGGCAATGATCTCCTTTGCTGTTTTAATGCAAGAAATGTTAAAGCTCTGGCTTTAGATTAAGTTTAAAGTAAGTCCTGTAAAATTTCTGTGCACTAGTCTTCATTCGCATACTTATTAGCTCACTAGAGCTATCAATAGCAAGACTCTGTCACTTATTTCTTCCTTCCGGTTGCGTACTTCTGCATGTGTGCAGGTACCGTCAGTGTTTGTCGGGGGTGGGGACGGGCGAGGAAGCAAGCAGGGAGATGCCAGGCAGGTAGCTCCAGGGCATTCTTCTTCTGATCTAAAGGTCACATGAACTGGGAAAACCTCACAAACCCTGTAATAGTTCAAAACACTGTGCTGTGGAAACCACATATGATCTTAATTACTAATTGTATGAAGTAAGATATCATCCAGTCACCATTAAAACTTTTTGACTTATTTTTAAACATTTTTATTTTAAAAATGAGCATTATTGACTGCACACAAAATGTTCTGCCTCCTAAAAAGAAATATTGCAGAGTTTTAAATGGTATTGCTATGATTAATTATTAAAAATAAAGTGACCTGTTACAGTGTAGCGCTTGTATATGACTCTTGAGATCTGAAAATCTTATGATGTAGGGACTCTTCAAATAAATAGGAATAGTGACAAGGATCAAAGATTGTGATGGAAATCCTGCTTATAAAACATCTCATAAATTATTTTATTATTTGATTTCTATGTCATTGAAATGCTATACATCATACACGGGAAAATAAGGTTTTCTTTCTTTTAAGATTTATTTATTTGAAAGATAGTTACAGGGAGTGCAAGAAACAAAGAGAGAGACAGATAAATATCTTCCGTCTGCTGATTCTCTCCCCAAACAGCCAGATTGGCTGGGGCTGTGTCAGACTGAAGCCAGGAGCCCGCAACACCATCTGGGTCTCCCACAGGAGTGCAGGGGCCCAAGGACTTGGGTCATCCTCTGCTACTTTCCAGACACATTAGCAGGGAAGTGGATAGAAAGTGGGTGCCCATAGGAGATGCCTGTGTGCAGGGGGTGGCTTAACCCTGCACCACAATGGCAGCCCCCAAAGAGGCTTTTCTTAAAAATGAAAAGTTTATCAAAGGCAAACTACTGCAAAAGGAATGCTTAATATTTAGTATTTTATCTGCCAAACTCTCTTCTTCCTCTCCCCTCCCCTCTTTTCTCCTTCTCTTAGTACTTCTAGGATAACATCATTATAGGGATGGCAGAAGAGGGAAATGCTGTAATGGTGAAAAATACTAAGTGCTTTCCTGAAAACCACTTAAATCATCAGTTAACAGAGGTCAAAAGGGCAGGCGGTGAATGAAACTGAAGACTTCTTTCCGCCCTACATCAGATGAACTCAAGTTGATTAATTTTCGCCACGTTAAAACTGATTAGCATTCTCTGCGTTGGCCTAGCTGTCTAGATGCCTTTCCGTATACATGGTGCATCTATTATGTGATGTGAGCAGAGGGAGCTAAAGTGGACAGGCAGCGACTACAAATCTTCCCGAAGCTGTTCACGTGCTGCAATGGCTGTGGGGAAAGATAGCAAAATAGCCTGGCTGATACTTTCCATGTATTTGCTGATGTCACTAAAGCTCCCAGAGGGCCGCTCTGGGTGGAGATGCCTCTCCACCACCCTTGCACAGTGAAACGGATGAGACAGCTACATAGAAATCACACATGGAAGCAAAAGTCCATGGTCAGCTCTCCATCAGATTTTATTTTTCTTCCCATCCATGTAGATTTTATATGCAAATGAGTATATCTCACGTTAATGAAGTGTATTCTTTAAATGTATTAAAATGAATTATTCAGGGGCAACTGCAGAAAGCAACAGATGTACCCATCAGAGGGGGGTCATGCTTAGTTTCACTTGATGAATGTTTATTTTGTTACTTTGAAAAACTAATGCAATGAAATATTTAAAATGAATAATGAAGGTTTAAATTGACTTGGGGAAAAGGTATTTTCTTCCAGGATTCATTTATTTATTTATTTATTTTTGCATTCCGCTGGCATTAAGTAGGATAGTATTAACATAGTTTGTTTTGATGTGCAAGGAAGTTACAGGGAATAGTTATTAAATGTATGTATTATTATTCATACATCTACATTTGAGGAATTGCACTTAAAGATTCATTTTGAAAGGTGGGAAACTTCAAGCACACCCTGTCATACAGATAACTCAGGAAAAAGCAAAATGTGCGACAACTTGGACACGTTGATGATCTGGTGGTAGAAGATAGAGGTCTATTACTATCTGAATGTCTGACCACCTGTGTTCGAAACTTGTTCAGTGAGGAAGCTCTTGGAGCTTCAGTAAGCATGAGGACAACTCATTAATGGTTGATTGCAAGAACCCACTATGATTTCTACAATGGGATTTGGTGCTCTCATTGGTAAAACATTGACATTTCTCAAGAATAGACTGTGAAGCACTTGTTAAAATATGAAGAAGTTGCAGAAAAAAAAAAAAGACAACAGGGTCCTCAACTTTAAGATTTGAAAATGTAACCCTTTGCAATTAGAAAAAAAAAATTACAGAGGTTACATGTCATTACAATTGTTGTCACAACAAGATCTGAATATGTAACAAATTATTTCCAACTTCCAGATAATAGACTGTCCAGATCCACAGAATCACCTAAAAATTCCATTACTACAATCACATTGATAGATTTGGTTGTTACAATGGAGATGCCAGTCTGTCACTTGGTCTGCTTAGGTTTACACAGACTAAACTAATGATTCTATAATAAGTAAACCTTCTTAAGCTTCTCTAATTGCTTTGCTAAAAAGTATAGCGTATCAATAGCAAATAACAGTACTAGAACATATAAAATTTCATGGAAATACCACATGTTCCAACTCTATAAAAGTTAGAGTTGATGTCATTGGTATCAAAGAAGAGATAAAATTGATATTTGGACAACTTTGACATATTTCCTTCTCTCTGCTTTCACTTTATAAGAGGGATGCAGCTAAAATGGAAATCATACGCTCTTTGTATTTTAATATACTATATATTTGTGTATATGCTATACAATACTTGCATATATTATAATGTAATAGAATTATAAACTTCTCTGACTAAATTGCTGGACTTACTTTGAAAATTTTCATCTGCACTGTATGTTGTCTCATCAATTACTTCTGTCTCTCTCAGCTATGCATGGTCTGTTCTGCATCTTTGTTTTTAGAACTAAATACTCTGCCTAAGATCTGGTGAAACATTTGGCCGACATGAGGTATTTAACCTTAATGCTTAGACATCTTTAGGTTCTCAGCAACTCCTCTTTACAACTAGTTCGATGGGATGGGGAGACACATGTATAGAAGAATTTACTTTGGAGTCAAAAGATTTTGATAGGTTTATAATTTGGACATTAGGAGCTATATGGCCTTGGATAAGTCACTTAAATTCCATTTCATCACCAAATGATGGTATCGTGTTAAACAACTATATTCTAGTGTATAAAATCCAATATATGTGACCCTATCTGGCTTCTTTTCAAATTGTTCACCCATAGGTAATCTATGATCCTAAAATTATTTCTTCACTTTGTGTTTCTGCGTGGGTACAAACTGATGAGATCTTTACTAATTATATACTGAATCGATCTTCTGTATATAAAGATAATTGGAAATGAAAAAAAAAAACAACCTGGTGTTAAATTGGAAATGGCATAGAAAATTAATTAATTTTTTTAAAAAAAATATTATGTAGGATCTCTGTCTTTAATGTGCTGTACACTGTTATTTAATGGTATAACTAGTACTCCAACAGTATTTTTTTTCACTTTGTGTTGCTATATGGGGGCAAACTGTTGAAATCGTTACCTAATATATACTAAACTGATCTTCTGTATATAAAGAGAATTGAAAATGAATCATGATGTGATTGGAAGGGGAGAGGGAGCGGGAAAGGGGAGGGTTGTGGGTGGGAGGGAAGTTTTGGGAGGGGGAAGCCATTGTAACCCATAAGCTGTACTTTGGAAATTTATATTCATTAAATAAAAGTTTATTAAAAAAATTATTTCTTCACTCTTCAAACCCTCACACCATTTCGTGTTCTCTCCTAGTGGTATCATCTTTTCCCACCTTTCCTCCTTCTTTCACTGGGAAACTCCCATTCAACTTTCAAGATTTCTATAGGTCCTCGATCACCTTTCACTGTTGTATCATACAGAGTGACCTATGTTTTCATACACATTTCCTACCCTTCTGGAATCTGTCAGTAGAGGAACTGTGTTTTATTCAAATTAGGCTGGATGCGGTGGGTGATAAATGAAATTTAATTCTCTTCTATAGAACCCTATTAGTTTTAATTTCTATTGAGTCAATTAACAAGTGCATCAATGGATCAACTCACTATTGTTTCCTGCTAATAATGCATAGAATGCTAGAATTAGAATAGTCATCTAGTCCCCTTATCCCTCTCCCTCACAGTTCACAGATGAAAAGATGAGCCCAGGAGATTTTCAGAAGTAGATCCAAAATTATATGACTTCCTAAGGAAATATCATTAGTTAGAATCAAGCATTTGTTGAGCTTATACTTGGCATACAGTTTTAGGCTAGAGATTCATGAATAAAACTGACAAGGTATTTGATCTCATAGAGTTGATGCTCCAGTACAAGGAGATGGGAATTAATTAGTAAACAAATCAATCACATGTGCAGTTATAAGATGACACTGATAAGAAGAAAATAAAATGCATCACCTTGTCTTGCCTGTCATGTACACAGTTAACCAGAAAATACAAAGATGCATTTTATGTAAGTAGTCGGTTTTCAGGTTTACAGAGATGGCACCTATCTCGGATATATTTCCAAAAATGAGTATGAATTTCCGTGACACTGGACCCCGCGTTCCGTGGGAATGCACAGACTCATCTGGGTTACTCTGGTCCTTTACAATGTGATCATGAGTTATTAACAAGAACTCACAATCATGAAAAAAGGTGGAGAATGTCACCAGCAATGACATTTCATTCACCCCTTCTGAATCTTCATCAAACAACAGCTAAAATGATGGGAGAAGCAAGGAAAGAAATATTCCCACAAAAACATGCAGCTTGGTAAATCTTTTGGGTTCCAGTAACAACAAAATTAAAAACACCCATGTTAATAAAATAGCCTCCAGCCTCCAGTATTCATGAGTTGAGAAGGGGAAACACAGAGTTATCCTACCACAACATATGTGCTTTTTAAGGGATTTCTTAAGAGAAGGAAACCAGGCTATCACCACGGCTCAATAGGCTAATCCTCTGCCTGCGGCAAAGGCACCCTGGGTTCTAGTCCCGGTCGGAGTGCCGGATTCTGTCCCGGTTGCTCCTCTTCCAGTCCAGCTCTCTACTGTGGCCCAAAAGGGCAGTGGAGGTTGGCCCAAGTGCTTGGGCCCTGCACTCGCATGGGAGACCAGGAGGAAGCACTGGCTCCTGGCTTTGGATCAGTGCAGCACCAGCTGTTGCGGCCATTTAGAAGCCCCTCTACAGAAAGTACTAAGCAGTTGATTAGAAAAATTTGAGGATTCACTAGGAAGGAACAAAGTGATCACACATTTAAACAAGCAACAAGCACGTAAAATGCTTTAGTGAGACTGGACTTCATAGAATGCAATGTGCCCATGGTTCTCATCTGATTTCCAGCTTGGTCAAAAATACAATTGGCTAAAAAGAGTAGACTAAATTTGCGATGTGTCCAAATTATTTTTATTACCTTTTTTTGAAACAGAATATATTACTGAAGTAACATAGCTCATCATTATCCAACCTAAACGATGGAAAACACAGTTTGAAGAAATTATTTTTTCAAAAACAGGAAAACACAACATGCTTTTCTTACTATTCATTCACTGATTTAGTGATTAATAATAAATATTAAATGAACACAAAGTATTAGCCAAGAGTCGTTCAGATTATTTGCGTGTGGTAGTGAATAAAACCACAAATATTCTGTCTCCTGTGTAACTTGGATTTCTGTTTTTGCTTTGGCTTTCAGGAAGCTCAATATCATTTATTTCAAGTCTGAACATAAATGCCATCTTGATACTCTAATAAATGTTTACTATCCTTGCTCACTGACTATTTCTATTTATTGTTTTTTTTTTTCATTTTTAACCATATGCTATTTGACCTGTAACTGACAGAACTTGGGGATATCTTTATTAAATTTGGAAACTGCTGTACCATAAATGCTAATTAAGGAGCAAATGACTGAGGAGGAAAAGGAGCTCTATTTTTCCTCCCTCTGTTCCCGTTGCATTTGGCTATACTTTGATTCTGGTGTCAAGTCTCAGTGGGTTATCAAATCTTGGTCCAATTTCTTAATTAGGTGTTTGAGGAAAACACTTCAATTCTGTGAAATTCAACTTTAAATCAGAAATGACCAGAAATTAAATTGTAGGTTTTCGTGGAGACAAGACGTAATGTTTCACAGCCACTTAGATGGTAGTTGGCATTAGTGATGCTCTATCAGTCAGGTGTATTTGTCTCCCGTTTTGTCTACTATATCCTACTGAGCAATAGCTCCTACCTGAGGAGGAGGGCAAACATGCCAGGATGCTCTTATGCAGCAGACCAACATGAGCTTTCCATCACAACAGTCCTACCATGGCCTTTAAGTGTGCTAAGGATAACATGTAAGGACATATTAAAGCAGACTCACAATTCCTGAATGTCTAGGCCCACCATTCAAAGTGGTAAGTAGCCTGTACTCTTTCATAATTAGGATGGCACTAGTTAATTAGATTTTTAAAAGGTGCATGTGGAATATTTGATGCATTCATTGACAACTTACAATGAACCAGTAGTTAAAAATTTTACACACCCATAGATCATTGGATTCTCTGGAGAAACCTCTGGGGTAGACACTGTTCTTCTCATGATGCAGTTCCCAGGGTTACACAGCTGGGTGTGCAGCGACATCTTGGTCTGAATCCATGGCACAACGCCAGAGCCTACTTCCTCAGCTGAACTGAGGCAATGATTTTGAAACTGTGTTTGCTGAAGCTCCTACCTACCCTGCCTATCTGGGTTAGCTAACAGAATAAAGGAAGAGAAATGAAACCACAGCTGCACCTGTGAGTTGCAGCCAGCCCTGGCCACCTGTAGCTGATCTTCACTGCAGCCACACCATTCCTCTAAGTAGAACTGCACTTCAACTTCTCATGGAAGTCAGTTTACCCATTGCCGGGAACCCTGGCTTCGGAGTCAAGCTAAGTTCATCAGGGCTCTCAGATCCACTTTGGTAACATTTATCCTGTTGGAAATTCATGTTTAATACACGTTTATGGATCAAACACAAACAGACTAGAGTGTTTGCTACTCTGAGGTGTGCCCTGGGGAATGTGTGTATTATTTATTTATTTATTTATTGTTAGTTCTGGGGAAGACACTTTTCCACCACCTGCAGAGGTGATAATAAATTATTCAGAACCCTTACATTTACCTCTTGCATCACCCTTCATCCAACCAAAATAAATCAAAATGATTGATTTTTAAATCCTCTCAGGCATTCCATTGCCATTTAAAGGAAAATATTTTCTCCAAATAATTATTTTTCAATTTTTAAAAGGTTTCTTAAGAGATTTAAGGAATATTTTTTTTTGACAGGCAGAGTGTACAGTGAGAGAGAGAGACAGAGAGAAAGGTCTTCCTTTGCCGTTGGTTCACCCTCCAATGGCCGCCGCGGCTGGCGCGCTGCAGCCGGCACACCGCGCTGATCCGAAGGCAGGAGCCAGGTGCTCATCCTGGTCTCCCACGGGGTGAAGAGCCCAAGCACTTGGGCCATCCTCCACTGCACTCCCAGGCCACACCAGAGAGCTGGCCTGGAAGAGGGGCAACCAGGACAGAATCCAGTGTCCCAACCGGGACTAGAACCTAGTGTGCCGGTGCCGCAAGGCAGAGGATTAGCCTAGTGAGCCACGGCGCCAGCCCTTAAGAGATTTAAGGAATAATTTGCCTGCCACGTAGCAGCAGAAACTTTTTCGGGAGCAAACTAAGACAGGGGCTTGGCATAGTGTCAAGTAGAAGCACTAGGCTCCAAAGAGCAGTTGTTGGATGAATGCAAGAGAGATATTGGCTTGAACCTGTCTAGAAGGAGAAGGGAGGATGAGCTCACAACATCAGGCTGGAGTTTCCCTCCCTGCTTCTCACCTCAGCAGAGTGATGTAGCTATCTCTGAGGCAGTCAATCTCATTACTTGTGTGCACAAAAAAGAAGCCTTTTATGTCACCACCAGGAAAGGAAAGAGTCCACATCAAACCACAAAGCAACAAACTCAACAATGAATGAAGGTCCGATACTAACAGGTTCCTCCTAGTGTCACATCAAAGACAAGAGCCCCTCACCTAAATCTTGTCAGAAAAGAGTTAAGTTTCTACTGAGCACTTACCGTACTGTGTACAGGCATTTTACTGGTTCTTTATATCAATTATTTTATTTAATCTTAAATGTCATCCTCACCAAATATTTTGATCATGCAGTCAAAAGTAAGTCATATCTCATTCTCTCATCACTTTTTATCACTTTTCTTTACAGAATTATGAAAATATGTAATCATTCAATCTTGGATTATTTATCAACAGTCTCCCTCCAGACATTAAGTTTCTTGAGCTCAGGGATCATAACTATTTTATTTCTTACCTTATTTCCAGGGCTCACCCTGGACTTGATTCATAGTAGAGTTTTAATAGACTTTTGTGGAGCGCCAGCACCATGGCTCACTAGGCTAATCCTCCACCTGCGACACCGGCACCCCCGGTTCTAGTCCCGGTTGGGGCGCCAGTTCTGTCCCGGTTGCTCCTCTTCCAGTCCAGCTCTCTGCTGTGGCCCAGGAGTGCAGAGGAGGATGGCCCAAGTCTTTGGGTCCTGCACCCACATGGGAGACCAGGAAGAAGCACCTGGCTCCTGGCTTCAGATCGGCGCAGGGCGGCAGCCATAGCAGCCATTTGGGGGATGAACCAACGGAAGGAAGACCTTTCTCTCTGTCTCTCTATCTCACTGTCTAGCTCTGCCTGTCAAAAAATAGCCGTTTGTGGAGCAAAGAAATAAATTCCAGCTTAGGCCATTTCACTCAAGTGATTCCTAAAATAACATCTCCTTGATTTCCCTTTTTAATCCTGCTTAGTCTACTCTAGAAAACAAAGACAGCCTGATCCCACGCCAGGAGACTTAATTACGGAGTTAGGCTAGGATGTGCTAAGGCGAAGTAGAAGACATAGCATGGGGCTGCCCTTGCCGTGCTGTAGGTTAGACCATCCTGTATCAGAATGCTGCTCCGAGGGCCAGTTGCTCAGCTGAAGCTCCAACTCCCTGCTAATGCACCTGGGAAGACAGTGGCCCATGGTCCAAGTGTGCGGGCCCTGCCCCCCACAAAGGAGACCAGATGGAGTTCCTGGCTTTAGCTGGAACCAGCCCAGCCATTGCAGCCATTTGGAAAGTGAAACAGAGGATGGAAGATCTCCCTCTCTTTTTTTCTGTCTCTGTAATTGCCTTCCAAATAAATATTTCATAATAAAGGAAGTCAGTACGTGATAGTGACCTCTATGTGTGACAATAATGAAGATGAGAAATGTTATTGCTATAGCGAATATGCACTGAGTACTTAAGAGTGGTAGCTTGATTTTAAGGATTTTTACATATATAATCTCATTTAACTTAATAGTCCTACAAGCGGCTATTAGTCTTACTAATACAGATGAGGAAACTCAGTCAGAGAGGAGTTAAGACACTTGCCCAAGGTCACCCAGCTAGTGTCTGGTACAGCTGGAATTAGGATATAGTCAGTATGGCTCCAGAGTTCATGCCACCCTTTTTAAAGATCAGTTGAAGATACGAAGACATTGGCACATGGCGGTAGAAGCTAAGGTTAGAAAACTGTGAGCACCAGAACAGGAAGCCAAAGAATAAAGACCCCAGCATTTCCTTACAAATCAGAACTTCACAGGGGATATGGTGAATGATCAGACGCATAATACCTCTGCTTAAGTCTGTTTCTGTAGCTAAAGACACAACACCACAGACTGGGGAAAAGAAAAAGGGAGGGGGAGGGAAGGGGCAGTACTTTGGCTCTGGTTCTGATACTATGTGTGGTGATGAACTCCTTATGGGCAAGGTCCTGAAGCAGCCGAGAGGGCAAGGCCAGAGACAGGGAGTGTGCCTGTGTATTTTGATATCTCTCTCTTATAAAGCCATTGGAATTCAATCATGGGGCTCCACCCTGACTACCTCATCTGCTCCTAATGACCCTCACAGAGGCCCCACCTCTAAGCACCACAATGAGATCAAGATTCTATCCCCTGAATACCTCACCATGGGCAGTGAACTCCAGTAGCAGTTCCCAAGCAGCAAACCTTATTGAAATCACAGCAAATGCCTTTGCCAGAATTGAATGCAGTTTTGAATTGAGTACCGACTTGTTGATAAGTGGCATAGAGACTGTGGAAACTGAATAATTATGAAGAAAGCAGGGATTCAAGGATGGGATGTTGGCCTATATATCCATTTGCTCTTCTCTGTAGCCATCCTTTGTTTCTAGATTGAAAATACCAGAGTTCACAGAGTTACATGGTGAATAGTGGTGATTGTCCAAAAATGAATTGTGGTCCTACGCACCTAATTTTTTTATATTTTAATAAATATTATTAAAACCTAGTGGTCAGAGATGTTTCTGGTCAGCACAAAATATATTTAACAACCTACTAGTAGGATTTAAAGCAAAACTGGAGGTTAAGATTCATCAACTTTAAAAGGATCTGGTTATTTTAGAGAAATAATTAAATAGGAAATAATGATTAAGTGCAGGAGTTGCCATTATATGCTATTTCCAATCAAAGTTTCCTGTTTTATGCTTAAGACATTTCAATACAAATGCAAAATGCATTGTTGCACCTGTCACTACTTGGTTTAGAGAAACCTGTACTGACTGGTTTTATGATGTCATAGGAGGAGAAGAATGAATGGAAAGCCTCCGAGGATACTGGAGAATACTAGCCAGTTAATGAGGGGTTCAACTGCACCATCTCCAAGGTAAGAAGATCCTTTATTCTTAATGATAAACAGTAAGAGCTATTCCTTACAGACCGGGGCCTAGTTCAAAGGCATCTTCTAAAAATGGATTTTCTAGGAGGAAAGACAAAAAAAAAGAAATCACTGAGAAGTAATTTGAATAATGATATCAGCTAAAGTACACAAAGGTTTGTTTGTTCTTTTTATCACTGTTTTTTTTTTTTTTTTAACATCCTGAAACTTCAAAGCCAAGAGATAACAGGCTTTTAAGTATCATTTCAGTATCTTTGGTCAGTCACTTTCATTGGGCTACGCGGCATGTCTGTTACAACCGCAATACATAAAGAATAGGACTGACTGCAGGCTCTCGGGTGAGATCAATGCAGGAAATGGAAATGCATTTCTACTAGGCAGCATTTACATAAAACCCTTCTTTGGAAGAAATCAATGTTATTCACCTATTCACCCCACTTATGGCTGAGAGGCTCTTTAAAAACAAACAAAATAAATAGGACTTCTAAAAGCAGGATTTCTTACACAATTTCACCAGCAGATGGGTACAGAGGAGCAAGGCGTGCCTTCTGTGGCGGGGCGGGGGCCTGCGTGTGAGGCTTTAGTTTGATTCCCTCACCGGTATCCAGCCAACTCCAGGACCCAAGACAAGGGAGGAGTCAGAATCAAACAAACAGAATGGTCCTGCAGGGTGCATGTCAGGGGACATCCATCAGAAAGAACTAAAAGCTTTGAAAGCTAAATGTAAATCAAATTTGTATTTCAAAGATCATGCTAACTGGGAAATTTTGCTCTATATCAAAGTATAAGTATTTTACCAGTGAGAGTATAAAAATCTCAGTATTTTAAACTTCAAAATCCCTATCAGTGACTCAAAAACCAAGAAAAAGAGGGCTGGCTCACAAAACAGTTCTTTTGAAAATTAACTCATCCTCCAGAATGCTTAATCTCTTCCTGTTAAACACTTGGTAAATCACAATAGCAGGGAAATGAAAGGTGCGGAGAGCAGCGCCTGGGTCATCCCGCAGAATCCCTGACAGCTGTGCGGGCTTAGTTCCAATAGAACGCTTCTGAGAGCTCTGCTAGTCACAGAACCATCAAGGCAGGTTTTTCTAATGACTGTGCAAGGAGTGTGGGTTACAGATTACTCATGAATGAATCATGCTCTGAAAATTTATGGAACCAGACCCCCTAAAATACATTATTACTAACCATTCACACTAAGTGAAAATAAACTATGTAACCGATTCTTCATGTTGGCTTACTATAAGCTACATGATGCTTCACAAAATTGTGTACTAGAATGCAAATGTTTTCATTTGTTAATGAGACCTAACCTTACAGCACAACTATGTTTTGCTTGGTTACTACATTTGAAAAATTTTTATACTGCTTTTTCTCTAGTACTATTCCCCAGAATAGAGTCTTTAAGTGTTACATGAAATATTAAGCAAAAAATACTTTTCCATATTGATGTGGAAAAGAACTTATTCAGCGAAACAGTGTTCACAGTCAAAGATAAATGGAAAAGGATAACCACATGTTTCTGTTTCCTGAGTTAAAATCACCTGTGGACATTCGAAGAGTCCAAGGATGATCTAACACTGTCTGCCTTGGAGATTTTGAGTTGGAAGAGACAGAAAGCAGATAGCACTGCTTATAGAGTAGAAGTGATTTAATTAACAGTGTCCAGGATAGCAAGAAAACCATTCAGGAACATCTGGCCGCAGTTGTAAACGGGTGCCAGATGATTTCATAACTTTCCTTTCTAACAAGCATTCAAAGTTTAAGCCTTCTTCCAGAAAACGATAGGTTCGGCTTCCTTCAAACCATAGATGCACAAATAATAAAATGTAAACTACAAATTCTAAAGTTGGTACAAAATATTGATAAGCAAAAGAATGCCAGAATATTGTTAAAAAATAAGTCTACTAAAAAGAAGAGAAATAGGAGAGTGATGATGGAAATAAACCTCTCAGAATTCAAAACATACACCAAAATACTGATTATTAAACTTGTGCACTCATAACACGTGATTTGACAGATAGATTAGGGGAAACAATTGCCATTTAAGGGAAATAAAACCATATATATGGTAATTTAGTACACGAATGTGTAACATTTGAATTCAGTGCAAAAAAATGTACTATGTAATAAACAGTGGTGTGACAACTGATAAGCCACAGGGAAATAAAGAAAAAAAAAGCTGGTTTCTTACAACTAAGGTCAAAATAAATTCTAGATGAATTCACGAATATGTCTTTAAAATATGATGACAAATCTACTAGAGTACAATTTAATATTTTCTCTATGGATTAGTACATATATAAAAATCTGAATGTCAAAAAACATGAATGAAGCTGAAAGATAAGTTAACGATGAACATGAAATTTCTTTGATGTAATGAAGTATTTACAATTTAAAAAAAAAGGCTGTTATTTCAAGTTGAAAATATGGACAAAACAGATGAACAAAAAGTTCAAAATCTGAAGTTCTGAGTTTTGTAACCATTTGTATTCTCAACTGAAAATATAAAATAAACCAAATGTACATGAAAAGAATCCATTACAATTAATCTTAAAATTTCCCAGAAAGGGTAAGAGACTTTATATTTTAAAATTTGTGGCTATTGGCAAAAAAGTCTAGGGTTAGACAATGATGTTTTCATTTTTAGATAAAACTCAGGCTCCATTCCCACTGAATAAAATCAAAATTTGAGCAGTTAGAATTGTATTAAAAGTAGATAGTTTTTATAAGCAGTTTCCAAAAACGTACAACAATCAAAATGTTGTCTAACTAGAGAACAAGCAAAATATGATGTAACCCATCAATGAAGTACTGCTGAGCAATAGAAGCAACACACTCATGAGACTTGCAGAACCATGAGCAAACCTTAACTGCCTTACGCTATGAGAAGGAAGCTGGACTCAGAGGCTATGCACTGCCGGATGTCATTAATATGATCATCTGGAAGGAAGCAAAATTACAGGGATGGGGAACAGCAGTGGTTTCCCATGGTTAGGGGTGAAAGGATACTTTTGACTACAAATGTGCAGCAAAAGGGAGGTACTTAGGGACTGTTGTATATCTAGATAGAGTACCCCCAATAATATGTCATTTATATTTTGGATAAAATGTGACAAAATTACT